>NC_142141.1:44828149-44979664 GCF_024610735.1 Ursus americanus | reverse complement strand
GACTATAAGAAATATACCCATAGGGGCGCCTGGGTGGCGCAGCGGTTAAGCGTCTGCCTTTGGCTCAGCGTGTGATCCCGGCGTTATGGGATCAAGCCCCACATCAGGCTCCTCCGCTATGAGCCTGTTTCTTCCTCTCCCACTCCCCCTGCTTGTGTTCCCTCTCTCGCTGGCTGTCTCTATCTCTGTCAAATAAATAAATAAAATCTTTAAAAAAAAAAAAGAAATATACCCATAAACATTATTTGAGTTGTTACTGCACTCCCTTTTTTTCAAGTATACCTGGGCCTCTGTCTGAACTCATTAACCTGTGCTAATTTACGTTTTATTGACATACAAATCCAAAATCTAAGAAATGTGCACAAGAAAAATTTATTTTATTTTTTTCATATTGCATGTTGACTGTGACTCTACTTCACCTGTTTTCCTCATTCTGGAATGCATCTTAAGGAAATAGTCCATTTTGAAACATGCCATTTTTAGGGTCAGGCGAAAAGAGCCATTACCATAAATGCCTTTTAAAACTTTTACTTAGAAATGGAAGATATCACTTCTAGTAATATGTCACCAGCCAATCCTGTATGGGCTTCGCAAAGGGAGAGACAGATGGGAGATGCTATACAGTCATGGGACCAAGTAGAAAAGAACAGAAAATACACGGACAGAAAAATAGAATCTAACATATTTCTTTCTACAAGCTTTGCATCTCTGATTTAACTCAAATATGGGAGATGGTTGGGGGAGGAAATCATGATTCTCTACCCTTTTGCTCCATTTTAACTTTTACTTACTAGCCTTGAATTGACAGACTTTTAAAGGGAGGTACGAATTTAGTAATTTGGACTGCTAATCTGTTTATTTCTAAGGAAACCACATATATGACCACATAACCACCAAAAATGATTATACCACCACCACAGATCCTTTTAATTATTGCAGTTCATACTAGCTTCTCCAGCAGACAGATTTGCCTGGAAGATTTCCATGGATGTTGCAATTTCCTCCTGATGAAAGTATGTATAAAACCTTTAGTAATGAGACTCTTTTCTACACTGTTTCAAAAATCATAGTTAAAGGTTATTTGAACCCAAAAAAACATGATCCAGTAATTCCATCTTTCTCAATATTTATACATCTTTCCCTCAACATAGGGTGTGGTACCTACATACATGTGTGCTTATATTTTGTCCCCACCCCCACCCCAATTCCTAGGAAGGTAGAGGAAGGACTAGGAAGGGCCTGGCCCCTGGATTGGTCTTTTAGAGCTATAAGTAGTCTTTTCTATTTAACCTGGGATTTCATATAAATACTAATTTTTATTTTTTGATGTGAATTGAAAGTTATTGAGAAATAATGTTCTTATTATGTCAGGGCATTTCTATCTTTCTTTATTTGGACTGTGTATATTAAAATCAGGCTTGGATTAACCAATGGAGGTTCTAATGTGACAACCTACCATGCCAAATTCTGTGTGTGATTTCTAGTTATCTCTGTCCTGAAGAGGTTAGCAGTGTCAAACTTTGTTTCTCCACTGCCATTGAATATTCCTAAATTTAGTTCCTGTTTTAGGCTAAGAAATTTGAAGTTTACATGGTGTGTGTGTGGGTGTATGTGTGTGTGTGTGTGTGTGTGCTTGGTCTTAAGTTTTCTCTAACCTGTAGAACACTGTCAAAAACATCCACTTCCGTTCAGAATTCTTGGGTTCTTTCAACAACACATTATGCAAGAGCTTGTCTAAATGAGCATTTGATTCTGAATGAACAGCTAATTTACCAGCCTGGCTTATTAATAGGTGTTTATAGACTTCTGCCTAATCTGAACGATTTAGTTATTTCTCAGTCCCCACTTTTCCCCACAGGTTTTTTTTTTTTCCTCCCCCTACAAGCCACTGTTTTTTGTTTTTTTTTTTTTGTTTTTTTTTTTTAATTTTTAATGTTTTTTTATTACATTATGTTAGTCACCATACAGTACATCCCTGGTTTCTGATGCAAGGTTCGATGATTCATTAGTTGCGTATAACACCCAGTGCACCATGCAATATGTGCCCTCCTTACTACCCATCACCAGTCTATCCAGTTTATCTACCAGGCAAGATTATAAATTGCAAATGATATGATATGATCTCAGATATTTTTTAAAAAGCATGGAGAGAATTAATTAAAATCAATTGGAAGTAAATTGAAACGTCTATTTGGAAAGTGTTGGGGGTAGGAGGTAATGAACCAAGAAAATTCCAGAGATACAGGCAGTAGCAACCACAATCAAATCAGTTAGTCAAACAAGATCAATGTATCCACATGATATAGGATTTTATGTATTCACTGATATGTGATAACTTTAACTCATCTCCCCAAATTCCCCACATGGTGGCTTCAAAAATTCCCCAAATTAACAGTTGTAAAGAGGAAAGGGTGCCCATGTTACTTAGTCACACCCAGTCAGCATGGGGTGAAGAATGGATGATCTAGCCACTTGAGCTTAGGGGGACAGAGGCAGCTTAGATATGCTTATGACAAGAGACACAAAAATCAATGTATAAACAAGAATAAAATAGGAAAAAGAGTTGGAGTCTCAAAAGCAAAAATATCATATGTATGCTGAAAAGATTTTTAAATTAAAATTTAATATTATGGTGTAGGAAGCATGTAAAATTCATTGAAATCATGTTTTCTTGGGAGGAAAATGTTGAAAAGTAGTCAAAGCCAAAATAATCATTTAAATCGAGACTGAATTTATTAATTTATTAGGCCAAAAGAGCCCACATCATACTAGAATAAGTAGAACGAGTCTTTCTGCATGTATAGTCTGAAGGCTAGTTATAATGCAGAAAAGAGGAATTTCATTCTAAATAAGGTTGGATTCAGAAAAATACAATTTGATTAGTTACAGAAGGTGATTGAAAAGTCTCTTTTGTGATTGGTCATTATTGCATAATGTCATTTATTTGAGCATGAAGCCAGACGTGGTTGTCCCAAAGATGAGTCCTTTAGGTTCAAGCAGATTTATGGGCTTGCAGCAGTCTAGCCTTTGTGTATATGTACAAGTTTTAAAAAGAACTTTTCTTTATCTCATATGGCAAATCAATAGAAAAGTAACACACACGTATCTAGGCTTTTTGTCCTACAATATATCAAACCATTTTAATAATATTTTTGCAATCCCATATTTCTTTACTTGTTAAGTTTTTGTGGAACATATTATGTATACAGAAAGTGCGGAGTAGGAGCTCATATTTCAATTATGGAAGTCGGAGTATTATTGAAAAAAATAATTTAAATGGAGTCTATGCACTCTGAAATGCATTTCATGTTTCTAAATGTGTTTCTGTTAACAATCTTAAAATATGCAGACTGTTGAAAAACATTTTTCTGTGTTCAAGAATATGTAGACAAATTGTATTTGTGTTCTCTTCCAACAGAGAAGTCTTATTTTTTAAGTACACTTACTTCCTTGATTATTCTAAATTCCCTTAGACAATTGCTCTTCATTAAGCAGGTTCATTACTTCTAATTTCAGAGATAGTGAACAATTTTATTGTCTTCTGTGGAATTATAAAATGGTTTCATGTCATCATTATTTTAAACAAACATTAATTTTTTACTGGCTCTATTTATCTTTATTTCACATTTTCCCCAACTTTTATTAGTGCAATATTGCTTAGTAATATCAGTTTAATAGACAAAATTAGAATGTTTAAATAAGCAAACATAAAAATGGAATTTTCCACCATCTATACCCATCATTAACTGTTTTTGTTTAAACGTGTGGGGGGAGGGGCACATGCACTCACATCCATGCACTGCCTTAAACCAGTCAGCTAAAACTGTAAGGGACAAAATTCTGGTCTGACTGAGGAGTATGGCTTCTGGTTGAAAACCTATGGATGATTTTTCAGGCTCAATCATAGGTAATTAGAAAAGCTTTGTGGAGAATGTTGCCTTCCCTTCAGATCGGTTCATGACCTATGAAGGCAGATGTAGTCAAGGATTCAAACCCCTTGATGAAGTCCCAATGGTTCATTTTTGCTTTTGTTTCCCTTTCCTCCAAGAAAGAAGTATGCTTACAGCATACTAGTATGCTAGTAAGAAGTTGCTACAGCAGATATCAAAGAGGTTACTGCCTATGTTCTCCTCTAGGATTTCAGTGATTTACTGTCTCATATTTAGATCTTTCATCCATTTTGAATTTAGTTTTGTGTGTGATGTAAGAAAGTGGTCCAGTTCCATTCTTCTGCATGTGGGTATCCGGTTTTCCCAACACCATTTCTTGAAGAAACTGTCTTTTTCCCATTACATATTCTTTCCGGTTTGTCGAAGATCGGTTGACCATATAGCTGGGGGTTCATTTCTGGGTTTTCTATTCTGTCCCATTGATCTATGTGTCTATTTTTGTGCCAGTACTATACTGTCTTGATGACTGCAGCTTTGTAATTCAGCTTGAAGTCTGGAATTGAGATGTCTCCAGCTTCACTTTTCTTTTTCAAGATTGTGTTGGCTATTTGGGGTCTTTTGTGGTCCCATACAAATTTTCAGATTGTTTATTCTACCTCTGTGAATAATGCTACTGGTATTTTGATAGGGATTGCATTAAATGTGTAGATTTTTTAGGAGGTATAGACATTTTTAAAATATTTGTTCTTCCAATCCATGAGTATGGAATGTTTTTCCATTTCTTTGTGTCATCTTCAGTTTCTTTCATAAGCATTCTATAGTTTTCAGAGTAAAGATCTTTTACCTCTTTGCTTAGGTTTATTCCTAGGTTTCCTATGATTTTTGGTACAACTGTAAATGGGATTGATTCCTTGATTTCTTTTCCTGCTGTCATTATTTGTGTACAGAAATGCAACAGATTTCTGTAACTTGATTTTGTATCCTGCAACTTTACTGAATATTTGTATCAGTTCTAGCAAAATTTTGGTGGAGTCTTTTGGGCTTTCTACATAGAGTATCAAGTCATCTGTGAAGAGTGAAAGTTTGACTTCTTCCTTGCTGATTTGGTTGCCTTCTATTTCTTTCTTTCTTTCTTTCTTTCTTTCTTTCTTTCTTTCTTTCTTTCTTTCTTTCTTTCTTTTTTTCTTTTTTTTCTTTTTTTTTTTTTTTTGTCTGATTGCCAAGGTTAGGACTTCCAGTACTATGTTAAATAGCAATGGTGAGAGTGGACATCCCTGTCTTGTTCCTGACCATAGAGGAAAAGAGCTCAGTTTTTCCACATTGAGGATGATAGCTGATATGATTAGCTGAGATGATATTAGTATATGGCCTTTATGATGTTGAGGTATATTCCCTCTATTCCTACTTTGTTGAGAATTTTTGTTTCCCTGTTCATCAGGGATATTGGCCTGTAATTCTCCTTTTCAGTGGAGTCCTTGTCTAGTTTTGGAATCAAGTTAATGCTGGCCTCAAAGAATGAGTTTGGAAGTTTTCCTTCCATTTCTAATTTTTGGAACAGTTTGAGAAGAATAGGTATATCAACTCTTCTTTAAATGTTTGGTAGAGTTCCCCTAGCAAGCTACCTGGCCCTGGACTTTTGTTTGTTAGGAGATTTTTTATTACTGATTCAGTTTCTTTGCTGGTCATCAGTCTGTTCAAGTTTTCTATATCTTCCTGTTTCAGTTTGGTAGTTTATGTGTTTCTGGGAATTTATCCATTTCTTCCAAATTGCCTAATTTATTAGCATATAATTTTTCACAATATTCTCTTATAATTATTTTTATTTCTGTGATGTTGGTTGTGATCTCTCCTCTCTCATTCATGATTTTATTTATTTGGGTCCTTTCTCTCTCTCTCTCTCTCTCTCTCTCTCTCTCTCTTTTGATAAGTCTGGCTAGAGGTTTGTCAATTTTATTAATTTTTTCAAAGAACCAGCTCCTCGTTTCATCTCTCTGTTCTACTGGGTTTTGTTTGTTGGTTTGTTTGTTTCTATATCATTTATTTCTGCTCTAATCTTTATTATTTCCCTTCTGCTGGCTTTAGGCTTCATTTGTTCTTTTTCTAGCTCCTTTAGGTTTAAGGTTAGGTTGTATATTTGAGATTTTTCTTGCATCTTGAGGTAGGCTTGTATTGCAAAATCCTTCCCTCTTATAATGACTTTTGCTGCCTCCAAAGATTTTGGACCATCGTGTTTTCATTTTCATCATTTCCATATATTTTTTATTTCTTCTTTAGTTTCCTGGTTGATCTATTCATTTCTTAGTAGGATTTTCTTTAACCTCCCTGTATTTGTGGTCTTTCCAAATGTTTTCTTATGGTTGACTTCGAGTTTCACAGCATTGTGGTCTGAAAATATGCATGGTATGATCTCAATCTTTTTGTACTGGCTGAAGCCTGATTTGTGACCCAGTACCTGATCCGTTCTGGAGAATGTCCCATGTGCACTTGAAAACAATGTATATTCTGCTGCTTTAGGATGAAATATTCTGAATATATCTGTTAAGTCTGTCTGGTCCAGTGTATCATTCAAAGCTATTGTTTCTTTGTTGATTTTCTGCTTAGATAATCTGTCCATTGCTGTGAGTGGAGTGTTAATGTCCCCTACTATTATTGTACTATCAATGAGTTCTTTTATATTTGTTATTAATTATTTTATATATTTGGGTTGCCCCAAGTTGGGGGCATAAATATTTATAATTGTTAGATCTTGTTGGATAGATCCCTTTATTATAATACAGTGTTCTTCTTCATCTTTTATTACAGTCTTTGGTTTAAAATCTAGTTTGTCTGGTATAAGGATTGCTAGTCCAGCTATCTTTTGATGTCCATTGGCATAATAAATGGTTCTTCACACTTCACACTGGTCAGAACAGCAAAAATTAACAACTCAGGAAATAACGGATGTTGGCAAGGATGTCCTTGTTCCTCTCTTGTTACAGTCTTTGGTTTAAAATCTAGTTTGTCTTTTATAAATACTGCTACTCTGGCTTTCTTTTGATGTTAATTTGAATGATAAATTGTTCTCCATCCCCTCACTCTCCATCTGCAGGTGTCTTTAGGTCTAAAATGAGTCTCTTGTAGGAAGCACATAGAGCACTTGTGTCTTAATTTTGGTCTTTTTGCTTATTTGTTTTTATATACGTGGTAGGTAGAATACAGTTCCCCTAAAGATGTCCACATCTTATTTATCCAAACCTGTGAATATGTCTACCTTACACAACAGAAGGGATATTGCTGATGTGATTAAGTTAATGATAATGAAATTATCTTGACTTACTTGGGTGGGCCTGATACAGTCAAATTGTTACTTAGAAGAGGGAGGCATGAATTTCAAAATCGGTGGAGGGGCGATGACCAAAATAAATGTCAGATTGGTGCAGACCCAGAAGTCAAGGAATGTTTCAGCCTAGAACCTGGAAAAGGGTAAGGAACAGATTCTCTCCTAGTCCCTCCAAAAGGAACATAGCCCTGTCCACCTACTTCACAGGTCTGAAAGCCAACACTGTAAAATAATAAAGTTGTGTTACTTGAAGCCACCAAGTTTGTGGTTTTTGGATCGTTATTTTTTTTAGAGCAACCATTAGAAATTGATATATGTAAATGTGCAACACATGTAGAAATTTTTGGTTTCTGGTGTGGTGTCTTTTTTCTTCTTTTTAAAATTAACTTCACCAACTTAGTTTATGTCAATTATTTTTTTTTCCATGTAATTCTCAGTGATTTGGTATTCCACCTTCAACATATATTTCATAGAAGAAATATGTGTATCTATGCACATTTTGACATGTGTTTTGGTACTTTTCTGACCATGTTTTGTCATAAATCCTATAATGTCACCTCATCTCACATTCTTTCTTTTTCTCTCATAAAAACATACATACTTCATACTGGGTAAGTCTTATCTTTCTAACTCTATTCTGAATCTACTCCCCACCAGTCTACTTAGGACCTTGTATTGTCTGGCTTTATTCCCCACTGTCTCCTTCTTACCAGAATTTAAACTTCTGTAACTTAATTCTCCATTACCCAATGATTATTAAAATCAGATATAATTATGGTTTTGGGGAGATTTTTATTGATTTGTATAATAATTGGGAATGTTTATGGGAGAATTAATAACATAATGTTAAATCTTCCTATCAAAATGATTCTCTTGGATTACATGGAAACAATCATAATTGTAATTTGAAATGGTATTTTTCACCATTGCTGACATTTCTCTCTTATATTCACTTTTATGATACTGCATGGGATTGAATAAATAATATGGCAGTACCTTTTGATCTGTGCTTTAAACTTCATTTAATGGGAATGTTCCTATCCATAGTATGGTTTGGCTGTTGGCCTCAGTTGGAGATTCTGAATCTGATAAAACATATGTTCTTGTATCATGATTTACTCTTTGGAAAGAATTTTTTATTCAATTTGACAATAACTTTTTCATATCTAGATATTGTCTCATTATTGTATTTTTTCTGATTTAAACTATTAACATAAAGACTTTTTTTAAAGAAATTAAATGTTTATTTTTCCTACAACTGAAATACAATATATTTTATTCAGTCTTTGTGTGTTATTTCTTTAATGTACTTATGGATTCTATTTGGAGGTTGTGTCAGTATTTTTCCATCTATTTTTATAAGTGAGATTCTTTAATTTTGATAGGTTATGCTAATGCTTTCATGTCTAAATGGCCAATAATATTTAGAGACAAAGAGATTTTGCTGTAAGCTGTATCAATTTTTAATTAATTAGTTAATTTTAGTTTAATGTAGTTTAATCTTTAAAATATGTTTAAAAAATTAATTTTTAGTTAAATTTTTATTTTTAAAATATGCATTTTGTGACATGACTTCATAAACAGTGTACTATAAATTTTGATCTACTGAGGTTGTCTTGATAAAATAAAAAATGATCATGTTTGAAAGTTCCATGGATACTTTGTATTTCATGATATATAATATGTATAATTTGTCAGATCAAGTTTATCAAATATATCAGTTATATTCCAGTTGTTTTGGGCACATTTCCTTTGTCAAATATCAGGAATATACATTTTTAAATTCTCTTTGGCTATCATTTTTATTAATTTCCTTTTTAACTTTTTTTTTGGAAAAGCAATCTATAAATGATTCAGACTATATACTTTTGAACTTGTGCTGGAATTTGTTTTTTTTTATTTTTTTTTACTTTTAAAAGACTATAATATTCTTTTTAACACATATTAACAAACATAGTTTCAATATTATGAATGCAACTTTTAGTTTCTATTCTAACTGGTAGGCAACAATGTGAATATTTTGCATAATGAAAATTAATATACATCTGTAATGCCTAAACTCTGACTTACATTGTAATCAGCTGAATACTTTTTAAGCATATGCTGGATTTTAAATACTACCTTCAATATTTACCAGCTATGTGAGTCTGGGGAAATATTTTAACTCATTGGTTTTGTTTCTCAACTTTATGCTAGAAAGGTATACACACACACACACATACACACATATACTCTGAAATATATGAGGATGTATTCTAATAGATATGTCACGTATACATATATCAGAAGTAATGTATATACATACACAAACATCAGGAGTTATATTTATACTTTTGAATTCATTCTAATCCTACACTGTTCTTCCTTGTCCTCTTGATTGATATTTCCTTTCTTCCCCACTGAGAAACCCAGGTCTAAGCAATAATATATTTGCTTATGGCTCAATCCTACAAATTACAGAAAATGGTTTTAAAAAATTACTAAACTCATATCATTATCTCAGAAATACCAAGCTTTCAGTAGGAGCACCTGTGTGTGTGTTTGTACATGTGTTTTAGCTGAGAGTTTATAGTTAAAGTAGTATGTTCAAATGTTAGATATAGATACAGATATAGATTTTTTTATTTTTCTTGTTTTTTTTTTTAATTTATTCACCTGAAATACCCTTTGATTTATTTGTTCAGTTTGCTTTCAGTTTGGGATTATTTGTTCTTATCCCTCTCTCACGTGTTCCTCCACCCTTGTTAATTACCAATTTCATTAGTGTCTGGTTTTTCATTAAAGAAAATAAGTGGACGAAAAATCCTTCATATGCAAAATATAGAATGCTTGTAATTTTCCCAATATTTTATAATTATTATCAATGTACAGCCTTTTGTTTGTGTATTTTCATAATATCAGAGGTCTATTTCCAAGGTAAATTCCTTGAAGTAGGATTGCTCTGTGAAAGGACAAAGTGAAAACATAATGTTTACAGATGCACTAAAGTCATCTTTGTAGGGATTGGATCTTTTTTTCCTCCTACTAGTAATCCATGCAAATACCTGTTTCCCAAAACCTTCATTAACAGCATATTGAAGAATATTGGAATTTGGGACAGTCCAAGATTGAACAAAATTGTATCTGTGTATGTTTACATATGCATTTCTCTTGTTCTAACTGAATTTGAATATCTTTTTCTGTATTTAAGAACCATCTTGTATGTTTTTTTGTGAAATATATATGCATGTTTCTCCTATTTTTCTCTCATGCTTTTTTGGTCTTTTATCCTCAATTTTTAGTCAATTTTTAGTCTTATACTTATTATGTACTTAGCCCTTTATAGCTGACAATTTATTTTATAAATATGTTTTCCCACATTTTTAGTTAGATTTGTCAATCTGTTCTATTACTGCATCTTAATTTTCAGTTATAATTAGAAAACCTTCCTCTATACCAAGGTTGCAAAAGAATACAAAGGATTCTACCCATGTTTTTTCTCTAGTGCTTATATGATTACATTTTACATTTATATCTATGACCAATTTGAAGTTTCTTGTTTTGTATTGTTTGAGTAATGGATCTATTTGTTGTCTTCTCTCAGATCACTGTTCACTTTCCAAATGCTCAATTTTAATTGTATGTCCTTATGAGTGTATTATAGATTGTGTTTTTAAAAGTTCTACCATATTACGTTTTTAAATCTTTTAAAATCTTATCTATTGTCTATGTGCCCTGATTTTAACTGAGTATAGTATGTTAATGTGTTCTATTTTCAATGTTTTTAAAAAATTTATTTCTACTTACTTTTCTACAGTTTACTTGTTATTTTGGTGTTTGCTATTTTATTAGAGGAATAGCTATTCATGTGTGGTTGTTTTTTGGTTTTTTGGGGGGTTTTATTTTATTTTATTTATTTATTTATTTTTTTGCCTTTCAGCACTAAAAATATTTCTCATTAGTTTTTGTTTTGTTTTGTTTTGTTTTAGAGAGAGAGAGAGAGAGAGAAAGTGCAGGAGCAAGAGGGAGGGGCAAAAGGAGAGGGCGAGAAAGAATTTAAGCAGACTCCATACTCAGTGCAGAGGCCCACACAGAACTAGATCTCACAACCCTGATCATGACCTGAGCTGAAATCAAGAGTCAGACACTTAACCAATTGAGCCACAGAGGCACCCCCTTATATTAATGCTTTTTGGTGGGATTCTTCTTTTTTTTATATTCATATTACAAACCCTACTTTCTTAATATTTTTATTCCATTAGTATTTCCTTTCTCTTGTGTGTTTGTGTATCTTTGTACACACTTTATTTTCAACTTGTATTAATAATTTGCTTTTAAATGAGTCTGTTTTTGGAGAAGAGAGCTGAGGATTGCCTTATGATACAATTTGAATATTTTTTTATTACTAAATAAAGTCCATTCAGATTATTGATATGCTTGATATATTATACAGCAACTGTCATACTATTTTATTTATAAGTACTATAATTTATGATTATTGTACTATATATTATATCATACTATATTATTCTATACTATATAGTATACTTTATTATAATACATCATGCTATACTAAATGTTATAATTTATAACGTTCATATACTACATTTATTCTATTTCTTTCTCGTTATTTACAGCTTTGTTTTTTGATGCTTGTGGTATTTAGAATAGTTTGCACATTTATTTTGTATCCTGTTTATATCTTTTATAATGCTCTCAATCCTCTTCTATTAACTATCCCTTGCATATCTAGTTTGTCAGGTTTACATGATATAATGTCTCCTACCTATTAGATAATAGTAAACAATATTATTCTACCCATTTTTCTTTACCTTGTCAGAACACTGCTGTCTTCCATGACACCTCACCTTCAGTACTTTTGCCAGTTTTTTCAATCCCTTTTTGGTTGTATGAGGTTCATTCTTTACTATAGGGGAGGGCTTCTAAGAAGAGTTTGCCCTGCATAGACAGAATTTGTGCATATTTACACCTCTTTCATAATATTTGAAGGATACTTTGAATATAAAATTTTTTCTTGCATCTATTTGTATTCAGCTGTTGCACTTAAAGTTGAATTTCTTTTTTTCTGAAAGTGATTTTGTCTGATTTGTCAAAGACATCTGCTGTTCTCTCTTCCTTTTCATTGACTTTTAAAGGTTCTCATCCTCCATTCTCAATCTGCAAAGACTTGCAGCAATGGCTCAAGTTCCAGTGGTAACTGTGTTGGAATTTGACAACTATTTCTATGCTTATGAGTAATTTGAAAGTCAGGATATTTTCTATCTCCTAGTAATAATGATCAAGGTTTAGATAATGTGGGATTTTTTTTTTTATGTCTTATTGATCTTACATCTGTTATTTTGGAAAGAAAGATTTAATTCAAGTGGTATCCATTTTCTTCAAGCAAATAGGAGCTCTCAATTGTAGAAATTTTAAGTATTTTTTTATTAGACCATGTATAAATTTCCAAGATAACAATTTACCCATTTTTCTAAGTCTTAAAATCAAGTGTAATTCATTTTTGGGTAAATTGAATTTGATGTACCAAAGATCTTCATGTCACTAAATTTAATTAATAGAATTATATTTTTATGTAGCTTAAAATGTGCAGACCACTTGAAATTGCTTAACATTGTCAAACATTTTTCTTCTTTTGTCTTCTATGTTACTTCACTGTACTTTTTCCACTCTATGTTTCTGGCCTATGGTAATCATTTGCAGTCTTACTTTTCTGCTTCTTTTTCCAATTGACATCTAAATGCTGAAATTAAGCAAGATCTTTTTCTAGCTCTCACCTCTTCTCTAGTACTTTGTTTTCCTTGAATGATCCCATATTCTCTCATGACATCAATTACAATGGATATGCTAAAGGTTTCTTATCTCTTTTCAGTTGGATCTATTTCCCAAGCTCCATACCAATACATTCCACAACTCACTTGATATTGCCATTTATCTTGTATAATTTGCTGAAGATATCAATTTCTGGTTAATTAAAATTGAAATAATATCTAATCCATTAGATTAATATGCCAGTAGATTAAAATTGTGTACTGCAAGCATCCAGCACAATGTCTGGCTAATAATAAGTGATGTGATTATCTATTGGTAATAGAAATTCAATGGCATTTTTGGAAACTAAGGGAAAGATAATTGAGAGAGAATAATCTAAGAGAAGAGACAGAGTTGAGAATAGGCTGGACATTGTTGCAGAAAACATAAGTAATTTGTCTTGTGTGGAACGAACTTTAATCCAAGCTCTGCTTCTAGCTTTTATTTTAGTTTTTGAATATGATACACTAATGATTTCTACTATTTGATGAACAGTGAATCTCAATAACAGTGACTGAAGACACATAGATTTAAGGAGCCATCCATAACAAATTTTGGGTAAGAGACCCTTACTATTTATGTCATAGTCTTAGGTGCTTCTGAGATTTCTGGAGTCTCAAATCCAGCAGTGGAAAACCTGAGAAGATTGACTTGAAGTCTCCTGTCTTTGGATTGTGATATTCTTACTATTTGACATTGCAGAAACTGAGAAGCTCACTAAGTCATGAGCCTTAACTTAATTGTGCTCAACCAGGAGGAGGATGAGATATGAGTGCCCCTTACTATCCCACAGTAGCTAGAATGTGTGGTGTTTTTTTCTTTTTTACCCCCTAAGGAAGCTATTCTGTACTATCTAGTTGTAACCTTTCTGATTGTGTTTACTTCAATCACCTCTAAATAGTCTTGGAGAACTTTTGCACCCTTTTATCTCACTTATTCAAAGAACATTTATAACAAAAAAGTGCTTATGTTGGATTTCCATTATATCAATATTTAATGATCTCATTGTGTCTCTTATGTGAAAACCTTATTGGAATTTGGACAGTGCATGGTGAGTTCTTGACCTTTCTGAATAGGAGATTAATGTGATTTCAGAATCACTCTCAATAGCTGAAAACTCACATCTGAATTGATAATATGAATCCAAGATCAATTATAATTTCCATAATTAAATGATACAAGTAGAAAAAAATGAAAGTATAGAAATGTTTTTGATCATAGAAATCAAAATGATATGATGGTTAAAATAATAGTTAAGAGTAAAACTGTAAAGCATTGGGGATTCTTTGAACAAAGGTAGTGATGTATGAATCAGAACTGAAATCAAGATTTCAATTTGTAAATATAGAAATATGATAGGTTTTTTTTTAAGATTTTATTTATTTAGTTTTGAGAGAGAGAGTACATGCAAGTCGGAGGTGGGGGGAAGAACAGAGGGAGAGGGACAAGCAGACTCCATGTTGAGCACTGAGCCCATCATGGGGCTTGATCTCACAACCTTGAGATCATGATCTGAGGCAAAATCAAGAGTCAGACACTTAGCTGATTGAGCCACCCAGGAACTCCCATGATGGTGGTTTTTACAACAAGACAGAAATTAAGATGAAGTGTATTAAGTAATTAGGAGAATAATAATTTTATCCCAAAAATATTTCATTTCATAGTATACCATGTAAAATAATGGAAGGGCAAGAAATGCATTTGGTTTAGAGTTGCCTCAGAGTTTTAAAATGAAGGTAAAATACAATATGCTTCCTATTTTTCCAAACACCAAAGGCTTTCTGTAAGCAAGAAGGCTGGCAATAGGTTACCAACAATGTGTCAAGAGAGTAATTAATTCATAGGACCTTTGGACCACGTAGCATCACCATCTACAACAAGAGCAACAGGAGGCCTTCTGTTGAAAAGATCTATGTTGTTTTCTTGTGCCTCTTGTTTTTATCTCAAGATATAAATTTTTATTTGAACTTGACAATTTGTTGTCCTTGCACTTCTATATGGATTCTCCACAGGAAAATAGAACAAATGGTGGTATAAAATCAAAAGACAATTGCTCTTTTTTCTTTCATTTTCCTTTACGATTACAAATGTTAGGTTGAATTGTTTTAAATATTAAAGTAATTTTTATATTTCAAAGTGTGTATTCTATGTTGTTAAGCACATTACTGTTTTAAATTCATTTTCATATGGAATAATTGAAAATATTTGTATATTTATAGAATTTATAATTGAATATTCTTAAGGATAACAGAGTTTATCTAATCCAGGTAGGCAGGAAGAAATGAAGTTAAAGGACAAAGGTTAAAAAAAAAAGAGGAGTACCATCAAAAATAAGAAACTAGAATTAAAAATTGGCTTGAATAGCAGTATATTTCATTGGCACCTAAATAACTTACTCCTGATTATAATCACTGAATTTGTCAATTATCAAAATAGTGTTTGAGGGAAAAGAAAATAGTTAATGCTGTTTCAAAAGATGTTTAAATCTATAGGTTAACGTGACTTCTGTGCAAAAGGAACTGAGTATTCTCAAATCATTAATTTACCAAAAAAGCCTAGGACAAATGAATTTTATATAAAATCTGATAACTCATGATATTGAAATTCTCTGCATTGTCTTCCAAAACATTGTAAAAATGTTAATAGTTGATATTGACATGGTATTTTTCCAACAATCTTACAAACACTGCAGTTCTTTCTGCTCCCAGCCACAATATGCAAAAGGTTCCCAAAGACCACATATGAGAAGTATTCAATGACTGAGAATAGACTTTTACTCCTTCAGTAGTCTCCCAGCATGGATGCTAAGCATATCAGTTGCTTTGCGTACTAGTCATTTCTCAGTTTTCCTTGCATTTATCCAGGTTTTTTTTCTTCAGATAAATAGTTTTCATGTAGATTTCAGAAAAGTACATCTTCAAGGTTTTCTCCTATCTCACTGGCCACTTCTCCTTGGTCTCCTTTAAAGTTTCCTCATTAATTGTTTCTTAAAGTTGAAATGTACCAGACTCAGTTATTAGAAGACTTATCCTTTCTATTTTCATCTAGTGCTCCTCTGCTCTTGTCTAATTTATAGCTTTTTATATACCATTTGTACACAGAAAATTCCAAATATATATTTCCAGCCAGAGCTCTCATAAGTTCCCAAATCATATGTCTAACTGCCAGCTTTATGTCTCCTATTAGCTTCTTTGACATATCAAACTTATGTCCAAAAGCTCTTGTATTATACAGAACACCTAATCTTCTTGCAGTCTTTCCAGTCACAGTAAATGACAAGTCCGCTTTCCTAGTTACACAGATTATAGAAACTTGGAATCATCTTTCAGTATTCCCATACCATTCTATCTCACATCTTTGAGTATTCTCATCCCATTTTATCTCACATCCAGGTGTGAGCAAAACCTTTCTCTACTTTCAAAATATGTCTAAAACCCACTTAGTTCTTACACATCCACTGACTGACACTCTAGTACAAGCCATCATCATCACTCTTTTGGGTGATTACAATAGACAGTCTCCCTGCTTCTACATGTGTTCCATTTTATCTATTCTTAACCCAAAAGCTAAAAGAACATTGTTAAAATAGTGGTCAGATCATGCTAATCACTACTCACAATCCTCCGCTCTATTCCCATCTCATTCACAGTAAAAACCAAAAGCTTTAAAATGATCTACAATAGAGCTGTATTCCTAGTCTTTCATCAGCCTGAGGGACCCCTCTTCAAATATCTATGCTGCTCATTTATGCACCTCTTTCGGGTTTTTATTCAAATACCACATTCTCAACAAAAATATATCTTCTTAGAGCCATGTAATATGTCACGGATTTTATTAACATATTTTTAAATCACCTTCTCTAATAAAACATAAACTTCAGGAAGGAAATTTTATTATTATTATTATTTCAAATTTTCTTTTATCATACATAGAATATTTTCTGACATCTAAGAGACCTTTAGTCTATTTTGCTGAATGAATGAGTGAATGCATTTCTGGCTCTTTATATGTTCCCTTACTTCAAGATAGGAAAGAAATGGTATAGTTCTAGTCTAAGTACATAGGCCTGAAGGAAGAAGATCTGATGGTATAACTTCTGGTCCAAAGGCAAGAGAAGACCAATGTCGCAGCTCAAAGACAGAAAGAGTGGATTCTCTCTTATTTTGATTTTTGTTCTATTCGAAATTTGAATGGATTGAGTGAGGCCCACCCACATTGTAGAAGACACCTAATTTATATAATTCATCAATTCAAATGTTAATCTTATCCAGAAACACCCTCACAAGCACACCTAGAATAATGTTTAATTAAATATCTGCTACTCCATAGCCAGTCAAGCTGATATGTAAAATAACCATCATGGACATTAAAGTAAAATGTTATATCAGTGTTATGATTAATTTATAATTAAATAGCTCATCAAAACCCTTTATCATTTTCCTAACTCTTCAAAGGTAATTGTGATATTCTTCAATGTAATAGAAAGGCATTTCCTAAAGCTTTATTCATGTTTTATTTTCTACTTTGTGAAAGTTCATGTGCTATATGAATGACATTTTATAGTTTCAACAACAGCAGAAAAAAATTATACACATAAATTCTGTTACGCTCATCAATAAGAAAAAAAGTGAAATGGTAATTGTGCTTTCTTAATACAAAAAAGCCTTAGAAAGTAATCCCTGACATTTAAAAGCAGCTGAAAATGACGAGCTTATTGCTTACAATATGCTTCTAATATTGTAACATTGTACATCAAAACAAAAGGAAATATCTTTATTTAAACATGCATTTAATTATTTTCCAATACTTTATTTTTAAAATAATTTAAATTGAAAAATAGGAAAAGAATTTTTACACCAAATTAAAAATAGCATATTTTTTTTCCAAGTAGAGCTTTATTAGAATAAGCAGTAATTGTTCCAGAATTATTTCCATTGGGTAACTCGAATTACCACAAATGTTAGGGTATTAATGTTATTGATGAGTAAAAATATATCTTTTTCACTTTATAACACTTTGATCTAGGGTATTATTTAACTACTCAATTCAAAGTATGTTTTTAAATCAAAATATTAAAAACATAATCAACAAAGCAAAGTTAGCTACTTTCAAGGTTATAGAAATATCATACCTTACCTTTTGCCCTGAAGGAAAAATAGTAAAGGAGTCTTAGGTGATACTTAGTAATCTTTGTCATGGTCCACATTCAAACCATTTAGACATCCTCTTGAATTCGTCTTCAAAACGTATACCAAATATGTTATTTTCTCCATTTCTAGTATTTGCTCCATGCCAAAATCTTCACTTGTCTCCATTGTCATAATAGGTTTCTAACTGTCCTCCTTGGTAATACTTTTTCCCTACAGCACTTAACTATTAAGAAAAATCAAACTACCCCAAAACCTAGTGGCTTAAAGCAAGAATGTTTTTTCTGATTGTTCATGAATCTACAGAAGAGCTATATGCTTCTGATGATCTTGACTAGGTTTGGCAAAGAAGTTCTGGGCTTAGTTTAGGCACACTCACATGTCTGGCAGTCAGCTGGCTGGCTGTTGGCTGATATAAGATAAGCTCAGCTTAGACTGTTGGCTCCATTTCATGCATCTCTTCATCCAGCAGACCAGACTGAGCATCTTTTCATGATGATCTAAGAGGTCCAAATGAGAGAACAAAAGTGTGCCATGCCTCATGAGGCCTAGGATCAGATCTGGAGCACTGTTGCTCCTGCCATGTTCTATTGGCCAAAAGTCAGAAGGCCAAGCCAAATTAATGGATGGAGAAATAAAAAATGTTGAGAGTTGTTGTAAAGACACATTGCAAGGCTTGTGGACATGATATAAGCATTTGGGGTGGGGGAGAAGAGTGGAGAATTGTAGTTACATTACAGCCAATTTACCAAACACTCTAAAATCTGTTTTAAATCATCCCTGGTGTGGGGCTCTGCACTGCGTGTAGAGCCTACTTAAGATTCTCTCTCTCCTTCTCCCTCTGCCCCTCCCACCTCTCTCTCTCTCATAAATAAATAAATAAATAAATAAATAAATAAATAAATAAATTTAAAAACTACATGTATGGGTGGATGAAATAGTAATGAACTGGATAAAAGCTTATATGTATTACTTTATGTATTCTTTGCAATATTCTTGTTGCTATAATTTTTATGTAAGTTTTGTTTTCTCCAAATAAAAGTTCTTATATTATATACTATGTTAACAAATCTAGACAAAATCTCTACCACTGTAAATTTGGTGTCCTTCCCCCCAGTCTTTCCTGTATCATATTAAAATTTTATTTCCTGGGGCGCGTGGGTAGCGCACTCGTTAAGCGTCTGCCTTTGGCTCAGGGCGTGATCCCGGTGTTCTGGGATGGAGTCCCACATCGGGCTCCTCCGCTGGGAGCCTGCTTCTTCTTCTCCCACTCCCCTGCTGTGTTCCCTCTCTCGCTGGCTGTCTCTCTGTCACATAAATAAATAAAATCTTTAAAAAAAAATTTATTTACTGCATGCCTTTACTCTTCGGAATTTGTGTGTGTGTGTGTGTGTGTGTGTGTGTGTGTGTGATGAAGTGACTAGGATTGGGAAACTGAGTTGTTTTTGTTTTTGTTTTTTTTCAGTTGCTATTGGAGGGATCATTTACAGTGAGATACTATAAAACAAAAGAACTTGGTGTGCAGTGCCTCCTTCCATGCATCCAATTTTAGTAAATGTTCCTGTCCCATCTCTTTGGAATATACTGGTTTGCTTCTTCCTTTGCTACCACAAAAACCACTTCACTGGGTATTTTCCTGGATTTTCCCTAGTCTTCCTTATGATATTTTTTGTATCCCAGCGGGGGATGCATTCCTACAATAATACCACAGTATTATACGTCCCGCCAGACTGAAACCATAGCCTTAAGCTACTTGTAGATCCAGTTAGATCTCATTGAAGTAATGGAGTATAAAGTGATATAAATACATTCTGCAAAAGTTTAATAAACTTTAAACCTTGTACTGATTTTTTTTAAATAATAGAATGCCAAATCACCGTGTAAGGGCAAATACAAATGTTGGAGTCTTTGAGGAAGTGCTCATTACCTTTTTGAATGTTCTTGTTAATTTCTTATTCAAAAAGTATGTACTTTTCAGCCCTGTAAATATATTAGCAATATCATTCTATAAGATATGCCCCTGAATCAAAATAATCTGTACATGCTTATTTTTTCTTTGATATTCCTGGTAAAGTAGAAGGTAGCTGTAGAGCACTCAAACTTTGAAGTCTTATTTGCTATTCATCATCAGGCTCTTATTTGGACCTAGATCTAGACTTTGGCCTGTTTTTATTTCCCTGACCACTTCAATACACTTGGCTTCTATAACATACTTATCTGTCCCTGGCTATCCTCTTTCTTCTCCTCCAGGTTTATGTTTGTCAGAGAATTGCTTAACCTGTATTATATTATCATTAGTTCTTTTCATCATAAGGTTTCTACTATTTACCTACTATATCCCAAAAATACCTTAGCAGAAGGAACAGTTATAAAACACAGCTGGGAAACAGGAAGCCATGTATCCCTGGCCAAGTTTTTTCTATAGGTGATTAGAGCTAACAGCATGACATAAATGTCCTATCTATAAGACAATCAAACAGAAACATTTTTTTTTTTTTTGGATCCTCAACTGAGGGAACTAGAGCAGAAAAGATTAAGTGGCTAGTTTTCATGCCAAATCAAGATGATCTATAACTGAGTCAATAATAGAATTGCTGGTATGTAGCATATGTGCCCAAGGCATCCTCTGACCCATAAGAAAAGTTTCAGTTCCATCTATGACTCTTGCAATAAGGCTAGGCATATGGTTTGTTGAAATTATACAATTGGACTCTTTAGAATAGGAAATGACCTTATAAATCAGCCAGTCTAATATGTCTGAGATGCATAGATTTAATATATTTACCCTAGGCACTCAATCATTGAACACTAACTATATAGAGCTTAGATCAAATAAGCAAGCAACTGAATCTTAATGTAGTGTTTGTTTTAATTTTTCTAATATTTAGGTGTAGAAAATGCATAGTTAATATTAACATGTAAATATAAATAATTTTCTTCTATAATCTTGCAGCCTTAGTAAGAAATCTTTTATCTTTAAGAAAAAGGTATAATTAATAGGCCACTCACATAGGAAAAAAAAAAGAAAAAGGTATATGTTTTAATCATTTCGCTTTATTCTTATTATCTTGGTGCTTTGTACTTTGGATATAGTTGATACATGTTATATTATTAAATTGAATTAACTATTTCAATACTATAGATCAGTCGTTTTGTTTTAGTTTTTCAAATGATAACTATTTCTAATTGTTCAAATGCACAATTACAATTATAAAAGCATTGAAAAGCTAACCAGTCTCTGGGAAAGGGGACTTATGTTCTTCAATTTTAACTGTAATTTCAAGACACAGTGTAATATTTAATCCTTAAGCCAGTAGCTATTGAGAACTCACTATATTTAAAATACTATTTGAGTCTATGACACTGTGAAATTTTCCAAAGATTATTAGAAGGTAAGCAACATGGAAAGGTATTTTGTAAGGTCCACTCAAAGGTCAATAACACTTTTAAAAAGCTAATTCTTTTCAACTATTTGAACACGAGCTAGCAATTTTTAATAGTACCAAACATACCTAGGATGTCAATGGATAACAGAAAAAGTAGGTCAGAATAGTGAGTGTTCTGGTTCCATAGTTTCAAAATGGTGTTTTCTTTAGAGTGAGTTGGAGAATTTGGACTGATGTAATCATATTCCATTCTTTTATTGGCTGGAAAGTGACTGGAAGTCTCTAAATACAGAGTCATAGTAGGTGGCCATGTTAGTCATAGGATTGGTGTAGGTTGAGATTATGAACGCTGCCAGGGCTCATCAATAACTGGTGTGCTTCTCCTTATAGGAAGCACAGGAGGCTGTTTCCTAGACTTCTTGCACTAAGGTAGAGCCTAGCTCTTCCTAAAGAACTTTAAACAGAAATGACGTGCTTGACTCCTGGGCAGAAAGATACTTTTCTTTCCCTTTCCATACTAACATGAGTTGGAAGCCACATCTTGAAATGATGATGCTATACAATGGACATGGACTAAATCCATGAGTCTCTAAAGAACCACCAGATTGCAGGAGACATTTCCAGATCAACAAATAATCCTTTGATATGTTATATCAGTGGGATTTCTTGATTTCATTGTCCGTCTAGGATAATAGCTTATCTTAAAAAATATAGATATTTAAGTATAGTAGATTGTATTTAAGTTAGAGGGAGTAGGGTATGAACTAGGGAAAATATGTGAAATCTGGGAAGTTAAGACCTTGGTCCTGTGAAGATACACATAATCAAAGGGCAGATAGATCTAAAGTCTTAAAAAATAGTCAAGGCATGATGCTTGAACATGACAGACAGATGTTTGGTTTTTCAGAAGTGATCAGAAAGGAAAATAAGAAGTCTTATTATATAGCAAAACAGTGTTGCTTATTCCATAGGTATCCTGTTGATTTAATTGAAAAATGCATTTAAATGTGCTATTTACTAGGCCTGCTCTCTAGAGTACTTTTTAAATTTTCTTAAAATAAGAATTTTTAGGTTTTTTTGGAAGCATACACTATAGATATGTTTATTTGTTTAAAAATATATGCATTTCTATATTTCATTATCTTAAAATGAGAATATAAATAATTCCCCAGTCAGAGAGTTGTTTTAATATTAAGCAAATTATAATATGTATTGCTGGTTGGGTGCTTCTAGTGGCAGACTTTGGGATAAAATTTAGCTAACATGATGTTTTAAGTACTCTTAAGATCAACATCTGTGCAAGGAAGAGTGAGGAAGTAAAAATGCGCCAAAGGGAGTAGTTCAGCTGCAATGCAGGCCTGGCAACAACCTCAACTGATCAGTTGGGGGAACTTTGGAATAAAAATAGACTTTCAAAATTTTCTCTAGTTAACCAGAGATGTCCAGGCCTTTATACTCCATACAATCTGTCATTGAACGTGACCTGTCAGGGAAGGGAAAAATGGCAGCTGGGACCACACTTTCTTCATTGATCACCACAACACATAAAGTACTTGGAACAGACCTAAGCATGTTATAAATGCTTTTTAATTTTTTGTAGTGGAACAGCAAAATTTATATTTCCCATTGTAACACATTAATTACATTTGAGAACATATATTAAAACTAAACAAGAATGCTATAAAGATAAATTAGTTACTTTTTTTTTCAAATATTGTGTCTTAGTGGTTCAAAAATCCTTTCTCACTATAAATTAGAAGACTATAGTGGAGAAGGAAGAGCTTATAGTTGGTTTCTTTTATCTTTGAAATTCTACACTGTCCTGAACTCAGTACTTCCTTTTAGAGACCCCCTTGTGTTGGGGCAATGAGAAAGATATTTTAGAAGAAACGAGGGGAAAATATATGCACAGCTTATTTACTTTAAATCTGGCTTTAGGAATTCTAAAGCTCTTTCTGTCACCTGGGTGTTGGGGTTAATGTAGAGCGTGAAATTGTCCATAATACCTGGCTCGATAAAATGTAACATGGAAGCCACTGAGGGCAGGGAAGTTTTTGGAGAAGGGGATAGGCCTTTGGAATGCCAGGCCTGTGTGACCACTCTGCCCTTGGAATGCGGGCAGGGAGTTGCCTTCCCAGAAGCTTGCTTAGCCCAAACAGCCCAAACAGCCCTGCAATCTAAGAGATGTATGCATTGTCCCTTAGGCTATGTTTAGCAGAACTCATAGAATACGCAGATTAGCATATTGTATCTTTCCAGTAAACAGATCCTACCAAGTTCCAGTAAGACCCCTTGTCACACATCACGTGCTTGAAAAACAGTGATAAGGATTTGTGATTATCCTGAAGGACCAATAAAAGCGGGAGCAAAGAAGGGCAAAGGGTCTTCATCTCTGAGCTTTGACCTCTCTGCCTTCTCCTCTCTTTCACAGCCAAGTTTGGAGTAATATTTCATCTGTTGGTACAGGGATTGCTGGCCATTCCTGGCACCTGGGAAACTCTTTGGTGACCTTGGTTAATCCAAATCCTTGGACTCACCCAATGACAAATATTCACAGTAGGATATGTCTTATTTAGATGGCCATTCCTCTTAGCAGTACACCTTTACCCCTGTTTTCTAGCAATTTAATCCACAGAAACTTTTTCTGGGCCGTAATCTTGCACCTCTAGGGAAGCCACTGTGGCAAATTACGTTTAAAGTTTAAAACAGCAATGTATCTCCACAGATTTACTTGGGCATTAAGAAGATTCTAGCATCTTTATGCTGAAAACCATGGAAGGACAGGTCTAAATCTATCTCTTTCTCTCCTTCTCTCTTAACTTTTGCTGTGTCAGCTCCAGACAGCCACTTACTTTTGGAACTTGTCAGTTGAAAATTTCAGAGATGATGTCCCCCAGAGTCAGTGGTCACATGACACCCTCCTCACTGTGCTTACAGCTGTAGGGAGGAAGCTACACCTTCCTCACAGGGCCATTATATGACAAGGATCTTGAAAACTCAACTATCTTTTTATTGATTTTTCACCTACTCTATATCAAGTTTGATAATGATTTAAGGATGGTAAAATCACTTTGAAGATACTGATCAACTAAACGGTTTATCAATTTAGTTACTCATATTAAAACTGGAGATACAAGGCACATACTTTTTCAACTATGTGTTCTCAGCTGAAACACCAAACCTGGAAGAATCCCATTTAACATTCTATAATTGTTTTGTTTCGTTTTGTTTTGTTTCATAGGCCACATTTGAAAGACACCAGCCTAAAATATTTAGCTTCTCACTGCAATACGGAAAACCCATAATGGTTGAGACAATCTGACATCCTTAAGTTTAGGGTAAGTCAAATGAACTACATTACTGATTACCTAATTACATTTAAAAAGTATATAGACTTTGATGTAGTAATTCCATTTTTATGAATTTAATCCTAAAGAAATACTTAAACATATCTACAAGAAATTTTCAAGACAGTATTTTTTTCCCCTCATAAAAAGGTAGACAGCTTAATTCTTTCTCAGAATGGGAAATTTATTTATTTTAATATATTTTAAATGGAATATTATTTTGTACACAAAATAAGTTAGATATCTATGATATCCAGAAATAATTGTTAGTGGTGAGACTAGATTAGCATATACAAGGTATATTAGAATATTTCATTTATTTATAAGTATATGTATGCATATGTATAATACATGTATATAGTGTATATATATTTGCATGTAAATGAAAATTTTCTGAAAAAAATCCACAAGAAATTGTTAAATAGTGGATAAACCTTAACAGATAACTTGTATTTGCAATCAGAGAGGAAGATAATTTTCATGGTATATATATCAGAAATAATTTAATACAAATTAATTAATACATTACTATAGTGAATTACTAATCTGCTTAATACTTTATAAAGTTATTAATGTCAAAACATGTAATAAATATGATTTTAAAACTTAAACGAATGCAGATTAAATAAATGAACATAAAAAACTCTGAAAGATAAAATCAAGAAGTATTAAGGACTGAGATTGATAGATAGCAAAGAACTTCCTTAGACCTGATTTTAAAGCATGATTGGATAAAATTTATGGTAAAACATAAACCACAAAATTTAAACAAATTAAGCCTATATTAACTTTGAGTGAAACAATTAGATAATTATGGAAACAGGTAATTGAAGAGAATTACCTGCTTTTCCTGGCATTCAAAAAAGAAACAAATTTTGATTCCCTAATTTTGGTACTCAAATGCAAGAATAAAAATCCTTTCTGGGGGCACTTGGATGGCTCAGTCAGTTAAGCATCCCACTCTTGATTTTGGCTCAAGTCATGATCTCAGGGTCGTGAGATCGAGCCCCATGTCAGGGTCCCCACTGGGCATGGAGTCTGATTAAGATTCTCTCTCTCCTTCTCCATCTGCCCCTCCCCACTCCCTTCACTCTCTCTCTCTCTCTCTCAAAAAACAAACAAACAAAAAATCTTTGTGGAAAACAGGTCAGAAAAGCATAGGCAAATGCTTAATGGACAGATGGACTGAATAGACATTTTTTTCTAAAGAAGACATACAAATGGCCAGCATGTACATGAACAGGTTTTCAAATCACTAATCATCAGGGAAATGCAAGTCAAAACCACAATGAGATACCACTTCACACCTGCAGGAATGGCTATCATCAAAAAACAAAAGATAAGGATGTGGAGAAAAGAGAACCCTTGTACACTGTTAGGGGGGGAATCTAAATTAATAAAACACTATGGAACACATTGTAGAGGTTCCTCAAGAAATTAAAAATAGAACCAATCCTACTTTGGTATATATCCAAAGGAAATAAAATACCTAATTCAAAGAGATACCTACACTCTTGTGTTCATTGTAATATTATTCACAATAGCCAAGCTATGGAAACAACCTAAGGATCCATCAGTGGACGATTAGATGAAGAAAATGTGGTATACGTATACAATGAAATATCATTCAACCATGAGAAAAACCATTCCTAAATTTGCAAATCCAGACATTTGTGACAAAATGAATGCAACTTGAGGGCATTATGCTAAGCCAAATAAGATAAATACTTTATGATATCCATTATTATATGTGGAATCTTTAAAAAACTGAACAATGCTAACGCTATGATGGTAATTGTAGTGTAATGTATAAGTGGATCAAATTAATGTATAAATTAAACTTTCACAATGCTATATTTCAATTATATTTCAAAACAAGGGGAAAGAAGAAAGGAAGATATTTGTTTTCTTTCTTTATCTATCCTCTCCTTTCTTGTTTGTCTTTGGCATAACTCTGACTACATTTTAAAAGATAGTAAACCTTATTTTTTAACTAGGCTATGGCAATGTAGGAAGGCAGTAGACGTGAATACAAAATGAAGATTTAAAAAATAGATTATGATGGGTGCATTTTAGAATACCACTGTATTGAAATTATAATTTAATTGTTTCCTCGAGGCAATGAAAGTATCCTGAGATGTCAGTGAGTTTTCCTTGATCTTTTCAAGAATAGATCATGTGAACAACTATTCAATATAATCAAGTATAATACCAAGATTAAGAATAATTTTTATTAAGATACATAAAATAAAAATGAAAAGAAAGAACAGAATATTCAAGTCTGTTAAATCTAAAATATAATTTCATAGAAAAATACCTGGATATAAATAGATATCAAGCAATGTTTCTCTGGATAAGTGAATATGGGAGCTAATAGTAAAATTAGTAAGTTCTCTATTTAAAAACTTAACACGTTATTTATTTGTAATTACAAATTAAATTACCACATATGCCACATGCAATTTTATATTAAATATGTCTAAACATAACTGTCCTATTTCCCATGTGTACCTAGGTGTGACCTAAATAAATAGAGAGAGTTACCATGTTTATGGTTGGAAAACACAATAATTTAAGACACCAGTTTTTTTAAAACCACCTATAGATTTAAAGCAATCAAACTACCAGCTAGGCTGTAGAAATTGAAAATGTGACTCTAAAAACCATTTAAATGCAAAGTCACCAGAGTTACTAAAACCATTTTGAAAAGGAAGTAAGAGGAATTACTCTTCCTTACTTGAGGAGTTACTAAATGACTACAGTATTCAAGAGAGTGTCCTACTGTCATCAACTTAGACATATCACCCAACAGATCAGGTGTGTGAGTCCAGAAATAGACCCACTTGCTTATTTTCAACAAAGTTGCAAAGGCAGTTCAGTGGAGAGAGTATATAATCTTAAGATATGACACTGGAACAACATTGAATTTTGCTCCATACCTTGCATTATATACAAAAATTAATGACAACAGATCATGGTCCTGAATACAAAACTTAAAACTATATACTTCTGAAAGTAAACCTAGAAAAAATATTTGTAATCCTGGATTGGCAAAAGATTTTTTTTTTAGTTACAATACCAGAATCCCATCCCATAAAAGTAAATAGAATTTACACATCAAACATTGTCAAAATTGAGAGTGTCTGCTTTTTAAAAAAGACTGTTAAGAGAATGAAATTGCAATATAAGACTGGGAAAGATATTTGCAATTCCTATATCTGATAATGCAGTTATACTCAGGATACATAAAGAGCTCTCAATACTTAATAATAAGGGCCGAAGATTTACATAGACACATAGCAAAGATGTATAGATCGCAAATAACATACGGAAAGATACTCAACATCATTAAACATTCGAGACATGAAAATTAACACCATAATGAGATGCCATCACTATTAGAATTTCCTGGAAGCAAAGATACCACCTATATAGTCTCTTTGTACTGTTTCAACTCCTCACATCAAGGTAGCTTCAGGAAATTAGACTTCTTAAATTGTTGCTCAGCGCTCTATGTGAGCATGTTCCAGTAAAACACGAAAAAGCTAGATCATCTTTAATTTGAAAGTCACACAGTATCATCACCACCAGTCTACCAGTCAAAGCAGTTAGAAGCCCAAACAGTTCCAGGGGAAATTTTTAGATTCACCTATTGATGAGAGACTAACCAGGGAACATTGTACAAGAGCTCAAGGGACCAGAGACATTGCTGTATCAGTCTTTGAAAAGTATAATATCTACCACAATGGGAACCACATATTTATAGAGTATCTAAGAATTTCCCCACAACTTAGTTATTACTGTAAAGAAAAACAAAACAATAACAAAAAAATGCCTTTAAGCTATCAAGATTAAGAGAGATGCCTACCAATGAAGAGTAATTAAAATACCAACCTCACCTATGTATTTACCTCACAGTTCACCTGGAAAAGATCGTTCCTCCTAATTATGTAAATAAAGGAATTCAGAAAGGCATTATCCCAGGATTGTAATGTTACTAAGGAATTAAATCTTCTGTTCTTTGATCTATATCTGGTATGCAAAGCTTGTCCTTGTAGGAGATGTGCATCATTTTAAAGAGGCTATCTTAAAACGCCCAAAGCTGACTCCCTACAAATTCCCATTCTCTCATTCCCTAGTATCACACTATTTTCTCTTTATGGGGCATATATATATAAGGTATAAAGCAATATATTACTGCCTCTTCCCTTGAACTCATAATGTTATCTCTTTATTTGAGACAAGCATCCAGTCATTTTCTTCCCTCTTGTCACAAGTGCATATTGTTACTTTCATTCTTGCTAATTGCCTCTTTCCTTTTTATTACCCTGTTTTTGGCTGACTTCCACATCACAGCCACAATAAGATAACATGAACAACTCCTAAGTAAGATGATAGTCTTAAGGCTCTTGACCAGAAAATTCTACATCTTGATAGGAGTTGTAGATGCAGCAATGCCTTTTGGAGCTCTCTCAAGAAAGTGGAAAGTAGAAAATGTGCCTAGTTATTTGGTACATTTTTTAGACCCTAAGTTATACTTGGCTTTATGTCAGGACTCAGAAAGCAGTCCTGCTCTCTCTCTGTATGCTAATCAAAGGATTAATTCCTTCACAGGACTATGGAATTTTAAGAGCTTGGTTTCTAGTCAATCTGGCATTAAATGAGGTGTGTTTTGTTTTTGTTTTCATAACTTCATCTTTCATCTAAATAGGGTAACTAAAACTATTTAAATTTAAAGATTCAACTTATAAATTCAGATAAAAACAGATCACAAACATCTTATCAAATGTTGAAGATAATATATTATATAAAAATAAAAGCTATATATGGCTAAAATGCAAAATTAGTTCTTCTATACTTCAGAAGTGGTAGTAAAAAGAGGTAAAGAAATATGACACTTTTTCATTTAATCTTAGGAAAATTAAAATAATCTTCTGTAGTGTCTAGGATTTTTGAGAATTTATCCCTTTGTCACTATTATAGAATGTTTTGGTGATAGATGAAACATATTCTCTGAGAAAAAAATAGACTGGACTAATGAATGAGTCCACGTCTTTTATAAGACATTTCCACCAATTCAGTCCACATTATTCATGGCTGAAGAGTTTCAGAGCACTCTTGCTTACTACCCACTCTTACGCCCATTTCTAATATTTTTAATATGTCTCTCATACAACTGTTCGCTAAAGGGACACCTTGAATGTCACTGACCTTTCATGTCCCTGGGAAGCAAGGATAATGTCAGATTGGATCTGGTAACACTGTTCTTAGAAAACATGAATGTTATAAAAAATATAGATGTAGTACAAAAGAGATAGTTTAAGCGACTCTCATTATCCAATAGTTGTGACGATGGTATAAGCAGTAATAACAATAACAATAATATTGCACATAGTTAAGTCTGTGAAAGATTGATTCCCCACTGATGTTCAAATAAGAAAAGTCAATGTAAAATACATAAAAAAGGAAAATGTATAATTGAAGAAACAACTAGAATAAGATGTGTTTATATATATATGTATATATATATATATATACACATATATATATATATATAATCTTTAAAAAGAGAAGGGCAAGGTATATAAATGTTTGTTTTCTCTTCTTAACAAAATTTTGGCTTGTAAAATATGAACATGTCTATCATACATATAACGGGGTCAACTTCATCGGCCTTTGACTTGTACATATGCATAGAACCCAGTATTTATCATGCCCTTAATGCTCTGATATCACCATCTTGAAATTCTTAATAATTTTATTTTTGAAATTGTGTTTTGCAAGCAAAGTCTGACATGACCATTGAGCTTGGATGTGAGCAGAGGAGATACGCACAATATGCATTTCCCAGTTCTTTGACGCCTCCTTTGTATAAAACAGTAAACACCAGATTCTGATGAATCTGAAATGCAGGGTAGTTTAGTGAGAGTTAAGGCAAATTTGAGGTAAGTTGTTATGGTAGCTCGCCTTGTGTTTACTTTGAATCTTGCTGAACCAGCCAGATTGGAGGCCATGTGGATTCTATGCTCATTTCAAAAGCTTTGACTGAATAAACCGGGTCACTGATGGTCCTAAGAGGCTGTGTTTTCCATATGAACTTTTCTGTATTGACCAACTACTTATGCTGAATATCATGACATAGAAATAAAGGGAAAAATGGAATAAACCATAGTTTTGTTTCGTTTTCCTTTTGGTCCGTTTGTACCCATCAGTAAGCCAAAGGTAGAGAGTTTTGGCAGTATGTACTATAAAGAGGTAAAATAGCAATAGTTGAGCTAGATTTCTGCAGTGCTTTCATTTTTTTTTTTTTCCTGTTAAGAATGAAATGCATTGGGGTGCCTGGGTGGCTCAGTCAGTTAAGCATCTGCCTTTGGCTCAGGTCATGATCTCAGGGTTCTGGGATGGAGTCCCACTTCGGGCTTCCTGCTGAGTGGGAAGTCAGCTTCTCTCTCTCTCTCTCTCTCTCTCTCTCTCTCTCTCTCTCGCCCCCTCTGCCCCTTCCCACTGCTCATTCTCTCTGTCTCTCAAATAAATAAATAAAATATTAAAAAAAAAGAATGAAATGCATATACATGTAAGAGCCACAAAATATGAAGTGTGCAATTTTGATGATTATGCATAGGAGTTAAATGCTCATGTGTCTGCATTTAAAATTGGTATTATGCAATATAAGTATGATGATAGATGTCATGCTAATAATTTAAATTATTAGTTTTTCATCATGTAGAACATCGAAGAACAAAGAACACAATGATAAGTATATTGACAAAGATACAGAAGAAAAAGAAAAGCTGTATCATTTTGTACATTAAAGGCACTCTTTCCTGCTTTTTTTTTCTTTTCCTACTTTTTTGAACAAACGGTTGAATGTTTTCATTTTGCACTAGGTCGTACAAATTACGCAGGTGGCACTGAATGCAGTAAAATGTAAGGACTAAAATATATTGTGATTAAGTGCTGTTCATTCAAGCAATACAGGATTTAATATTCAATAATTAATTGTGGTAATTCACAACATAAAGGAACTTTTAAAAAACATTCTATTATCTCAATACATGCAGAAAAGTCATGTGAAAGATGAAACTCTCGATTATTAGTATATTAGAAAGAGAACTTCCTTAACATGATTAAGTACATTTATGAGAAAAAAATACTAAAGCTAAGATTATATTTAATACTAAAGGCTGAATGAATTCTTTTGAGCTCACGAACAAAACAAGGATATCTGCTCTCATTGCTTTTATTCAACGTTGTATTGGAGAGCCCAGCCAGTGAAATTAGATGAGAAACATCACTACAGGACATAAAAATTAGGAAGGCAGGTGGAAAGAAAAGCTTTTATTCACAAGATTTATAAATAACATATTAATTTTGTAGCCCATAGCATTGCTAATCTCACTTCTTATTTCTAATAGAATTTTAATAAAATCTTTAGAATTTTTTACATGGCTGGCCACCAATTTGAGATGATATTTTGTCATAGAGTAACTTTCCATATGCATTTAAGTCAATTTCTGGACTTTCCATCTTATTTCATTTTTCATCAATTTAGTCACACTGTAGTAGTACATGTTTTTAATCTTTGAAGCTTTAAAATATATTTTAATATTTGGCCAGATTGGTCACACCTCACTATGTTTCTTTTTATAAGGTTTTCATTGATATATTTTATTTTTTTAAGAAATTTATGATCAATAGGTCAGTCTTCCCTCAGATTGCTTTATAGTTTATATTATCTTAATAAAAACAATAACTGGTTTATTTCATTTATGTCAAATTGATTCATTGGAATTTTTCATCGGAAGATGGCTGTTAGCCCCAAATCATTCAAACCAAGAGCTTACTATCTTGAATATTCTTAGGAAAAATCTAAAATGTAATATACAAAAGATGAATATTGTCATTACTCTAAATAAGTTTACATTTTTAATATACACTTTTCTGAAGTAAAATAAATGTTAAAGTAGTGACATTTTGCTTTATTTTTAGATATCTATATATAATATACAACATAAATATGGACTATGTTATATATGAGATATATATATAGAGAGAGAGATAGAGAGAGAATACATCCCCAAAAATCAGCATTTGGAAGAAATGGAAGGCATTTTCCTATAAATATTAATTATTCAGCAGCAAACAAATTATACCTTTGGTGTAATTGCCAGAAATTTGCAGACTGTCCAAAATTTGAATATCATTTCTGAGCTAGAAATCTTAAGGACAAAAGAATACCTATGAATAATGAGAAACAAACCTGCATACATGAATTATGGCTTAAACCTTGTCATGTTAATAAAGGGTGACAGGAGCATATTACGCTGCTAGATGAAGTTTCAGCCTTTATTACATGATTTGATTTCATAGAGATCCATGGAGATAAACTGAAATGTTTAGTGACAGTCCATTTTTTTAAATCATCTCCTCCTCAGAAACAGATAAAAAAAAATGTAGACATATAGTTTATTATACTTGGCACCCTAATAAAAATTCTGAATATTTTCACAATTGAATCAGTCCTCAGTTCCTTATCTATCAAAATTAGCAATTCATATACCTAGATAAACAAAACTTCTAACAAATACATAAATATCTTTTTAGTTATAAAGGATATGAGCATGACATTGAAAAGTAAGAAGAACAAATATTTTAATAAGGCTTGCCTCCAGCACAAATGTAGTTAATATTGTCAATAGGTCCATTTTACTGTACTTATAATTCAGCTGTAAAAAATCATTCAAGCAAAAGCATATTAGTCATATTATTTCACTTCTTTTAACTGGCAATCTTTTATGTTATTTCAACTATTTACAATTCAGTATATATTTAATTCACATTTATATTCATACCTAGAAATATCCTCTGTGTCTCCAGAAAAAATAACATGGTTGACAGTATACAAAAATTCTTCTGTTTTCAGGGGCGCCTGGGTGGCACAGCGGTTATGCGTCTGCCTTCGGCTCAGGGCGTGATCCTAGCGTTATGGGATCGAGCCCCACATCAGGCTCTTCCGCTATGAGCCTGCTTCTTCCTCTCCCACTCCCCCTGCTTGTGTTCCCTCTCTCGCTGGCTGTCTCTCTCTCTGTCGAATAAATAAATAAAATCTTTAAAAAAAAATTCTTCTGTTTTCAGAGAAATATTTCATTTTCAATACTAAATTTTTTTAAAATTTAGTATATCAGGGCAAAGACTTCCCTTCCTCAAATTTGTGTGTCATGTATTGCTGAGCATAATAATGATTTACAGAATACGTACTGTAAATAGAATAAATTGACTCCAAAAGCAGATAGTAAACACTATTCTGCTTCCATATCCTCATAAAATTCAATACCTGCTTCATTCCTTTCTGTCTAACGTGTACATCCCAGACATTCAACAGAGTGACTTTTCTCTTCCTATAATTCATTGATTTTTAAATTCTTCATGATGTTACTGGTTTCCTTGGGAAAATATTCCATTTTAACTCCCATGACATATGGTGGATTATGATATTGATCAAAATCAGGTTTCATGACTATATTTTGGTAAAATTAACCAAAGTATCTGGGAAAAAAAAGGCATAAGCTTTCTTAGTGTAATTGAGGAGCTGGCGATGTGAGCAGACACCAGGGTGATCTCACAGATCCTAGTGCTGCAGGTGCCATGCACGTGTTGATAGCTAGGCCAATCTCTTTACTGATGTTCCTACTTTGTTAAAAGTCAAATAGAACATGTAAAAAAATGTACCATAATTTATTTCCAAGGTACAATCCCCATCGTTTCTGTTTTTGTACATGGGGTCACTGTGTGATTGGTGTTTCAAACACAAAATTACAAGCATCAACAGTTTCTGCTTCATCACATCTCCTACGTCCATTCTTTCATTTTTCTGAGTTTTTTTCTAGAATTGAGAAGGAAATTTTTAAAATATTTAACTAATCGATGTATGATTTAATGTTTTGTGATGTTTATAGTGTAAAAATAGCTTTAGCACAGCTATAAACTTCAGCAACTTCAGACCTGATAAGGAGCTAAAACAAAGGGATCTTGACCTTTGATTCATCCAGTTTCTTCCTTAGTACTCAGGAGTATGATATGCATATCCCTGGTGAGCAGCCAGTATCCATCAGAAGGGACTAAAAGAAGTAAAGCATTCTTTGGCATATTGAACTCTTCATTGGGGATTGAAGTTCAGGGAAGCACGTACTGATGCTATTGAGATACGTCTTTGTGCAGCTAGTCATCTGCTAATAATGAGCTATATCCTCACCAACTACAAAAAAACTTATATACCATAACCATTCATTGGTTATGGTGTATGAAAATCAACAACTAAGCTCTCTGCATCATTTTATTTTTCATCCATTTTGTGGCTGAATACTATAATTTAGTAAAAGATATTAATTTGATGCCCTGAACACTTTTGGTACTCTTGCATGTGCTTCTTCTTTTCTTCTTTTTCAAAAATTACTTTTGATAAGCTGCAGTATAGTATGAGGCATATTCAATTTTTCTTATGTAAACAAGATTTGGATACAAATGGCAGGAATAAATAACACTTAAAATAATGTTTTACCCTAAAAGTGTGTCAGATTATATTCCAAAAATGGTCACAACAACATTTCCAGTTTTCTATGTTCTTATTTAGAACTTTGACATTCTACTACCAAATGGTAGAAGATACATACCTTCCTATTGAACTGTGGCAGGAATAATAAAGTATGATTGTTGAGGCTAAAAGACAATGCAGCTTTTCCTGGTTCTCTTTCAGAATGCTCATTTTTGGAACCAAATCATTATGGTGTGAGGAAGCCAAACAGCTACATGAAGATGTTCTTGCTGACAGCCCTTTTGTGAGGCCCCACCCAAGCCAACGCCAAACCATCAGACATGTGAGTGAGTGAACATTCAAATAACTCTGTATCCCTACTGTACTTCGAATAACTCCAGGTGATGCTATGTGGAGTAGATCAGGTCCTTTTCTCCACCAATAACCACCAAAGTGCAGATCTGTGAGTTACTAAAAGATTTTTATTGGCTTATGAACTTACATCTTATGGTGATTTGTATAAAGAGATAAGTGGTAACGTAAGTAACATTTCCGTGGTCTGTGCAGTTCACACCCTTCTATTTATCCTCAGGGGAAAGGCTTAGGTAGCACATACTTTACTGAAGTCAACTGTATGGTCATTCCAGTTTTTTGTTTGTTTTGCTTCATTCTGTGGTTCTCCCTCTTTTTACCACCCCTATAGACAAAAAGCGACCAAAATTACAGTTTGTCTTTAAACAAATACTACCAGGGCTATTATTTTTCTTTCTTATGTGGTAACCTTGAGTGCTAAAATAATTCTTAAAAATGAGGATGAAAATAATGTTCAATAAAATTCTTTATTAGGCACATAATGCTTTTAAGTATTAGTTTACTTTGAAAAGAAACCTTTAAAAAATTAGGAGCTGGTAGTGAAGGGATATTTAAGTAGCATATATTCATGCTCCTTGGGAAATAGAAAGTCATGACACAAAACAGTGGCTGTGTAACATGATACAGTTCCTTACATTTTTGTCTGTTACAATCTATTTTTTTTTAAGATTTTATTTATTTATGTGACAGAGAGGCAGCCAGCGAGAGAGGGAACACAGCAGGCGAGTGAGAGAGGAAGAAGCAGGCTCCCAGCAGAGGAGCCCGATGTGGGACTCGATCCCGGAACGCCGGGATCACGCCCTGAACCGAAGGCAGACCCTTTAACGACTACGCTAACCAGGCGTCCTGTCTGTTACAATCTATTTTACTGCATTTGTTTATCCCAACATTGAGACAGCATTTGGATCTACTCCTGATAAAGAATATAATCCAATATTCATGGTAACGCTCAGTTTTAATGTTTTTCTATATTGATTTCTCTTGGGAATCTCAGACTATTTGCAAATATGGCTTATGACCACCAGCCTTAATGTTCCACAAATTTCAAGGTAGTCATAGAGTTTTACTCCTTTTCATTTTATACAACTTAACCCTCATCATCTACCAGTATAGCAGTTGGCAAATTTTATGTATAAAAGGTCAGATAGGCTCAATACTTTCAGCTTTGTAGGCCGTGTGTCTCTGTTGCAATGACTCAACTCTACCATTAAAACACAAAAGCAGCCATAGACAATACAAAAACTAATGGGTCAGGCCGTGTTCCAGTAAAACATTATTAACAAAAAACAGGTGGCAGACTGGATTTGGTCCATGGACAGTAGTTTGCCAAACCCTCTACTGGAATGGAGACACTATAGCAATGTTTCCTCTTAATATTTGGCATTTCCATAAAGTCTATTTTTATTTATTATCTAAGCATTCGTCCTTCTACAAAATGGTTGAAAATAAATATATTAATGAATATATTTTAAAAGATTTTAACAAGATAGAAATTACATATTTTAAAGTTTAGCAAGTAACACAAATATACTCTTAGCTTTAACAGAATATTTTAAAACCTTGGAACTTAAAAAAATAGTTTGATGATGATAATTTGAAGATTACTCCATGAGTGATCTAATGAAAGTCACTTAAACCAAACACCTGGACTAATTAGAGACAATAGTAACTTCTTTTGGAAGGGACAAAAAAATGTTTCTTTGAGTTTTGTTGTAAATAAAAAAAATAGTTTTGGAATTGAAGGCATAAGGAAGCACACCTTTACTTTCTAGTCTACAAATAAATAGTAAGATAAAGTTCAAAAGTTCAAAATGAAGTTAATCGTATTCAAAATGTATTTTGCTATTCCAAACAAAAGAGATTATTTCTAATTTTAAATTTTAAATTTAAATTTAAAATTTTAAAATATAGTTCAAATTCATAATTAAGTAATAACCATAATGCATTTTTAATTAATCTAGTTAAAAAATATTCCTGGCTCACTGTTTTAGGAGCCAAACATAACATAAGGAACCAATAACCAAAAATATTTACTTTATGAAGTTTATATTCTACTAGGGAATGCACATAAAAATAAAGCTAAATATATGACATGGGGATGATTATAAGACATAAATAAAACAGGATAAGCATGTGAGGATTATAGGAATGGAGGATACAATTTTAGATATTCTAAGAATTGTGAAGAAAGTTTCATTTGGCAAATGACCAGAGAAAGAGTTGTTACCTGGTGTGGTTATATGGGAGGAAAGATTTACAGGCAGAAGGTATAACAATCGTAAATGCACTAGCAGGAGTTTGCCTAATGTATTTTCGGAACACCTGGAATGCCTGCCTGTGAGACCAGAGTAGAAAGAGAAATGAGGATGTAGCAAGTTCATAAGGGTAAAGGGGATCAGATCCTATGAGAAAGAATAGCAGGCCTTTCAAAGGATTTTGGTATTTACTTTAATTTGGAAAGTATTGGAGAGTTTGGGGCTGAAATTCACATGAATTGATTTTTTTTTTTTTTAAGATTCTTCTAGCAAAGCTAGAAGAAAAGAGATCAGGTAAAAAGCTGTGGGTGTTTAGGGGCGCCTGGGTGGCACAGCGGTTAAGCGTCTGCCTTCGGCTCAGGGCGTGATCCCGGCCTTATGGGATCGAGCCCCACATCAGGCTTCTCCGCTATGAGCCTGCTTCTTCCTCTCCCACTCCCCCTGCTTGTGTTCCCTCTCTCGCTGGCTGTCTCTATCTCTGTCAAATAAATAAATAAAATCTTTGAAAAAAAAAAAGCTGTGGGTGTTTAAATACAATGTCAGCAAGTTGAATGGCAGGAAATGATCAGATTCTTTGATGAAAAGATGCACAATAACATTGCTAGAATAGTAAGATTAACTGATAAAAGCAACTTAAAACAGTGAGCACAGGATTTGCTCTTAGTACCGGTTTCATTGTGGCTGCTAGGTCTCCTGAAAGACATCATGCTAAGTGAAATAAGCTTGTCACAAAAGGACAAATACTGTATGATTTCATTTATATGAGATATTTAAAGTAGTCAGATTCACAGAGGTACGGAATAGAATGCTGGTTACCAGGAGCTGGGAGAAGATGGGAGTGGGAGAGTCAATGGTCAAAGGGTACAAAGTTTCAGTTATGCAAGACACGGAAGTTCAAGGAGATCTACTATACAGCATAGTGTCTAGTGCTAACAATACTGAATTGTATGCTACAATACTGAATTGTATACTTAAAATTTTCTAAGAGGGTAAACATTACTTTGGATGTTCTTATCACATACACACAATAATAATAGTAGCAGTAATAATAATAATAATAAAGGGAGTGGGGGGAAACTTTAGGAGGTGATAGATATGTCCATGGGCTGGATAATGGTGATGGTTTTGTGGGTGTATACTTTCCCTAAACTCATCCGGTTGAATCTTTTCACATGCCAATTATACTTCAATAAAGTGGTTTTTAAAAAAGACATTAATAGAAAATATGATGAATTCAAATAAGTTCTGTACGTTAGTTAATAGTATTATACTAAGAATGATTTCTTATATTTGATAAATGTTTCATGGTTCTGTAAAATGTTAAAATACAGGAAAGCGCTATAAAACGTTAACAGGAGCTCTCTATACTAGTTTTGTAATTTTATAAATCTAACATAATCTCAATTTTTTAATGACTATTAAAAAAGATAAACTGCATTACAGATGCACCTTTTATGAAGAGATGGATCTGGTGATTTAATAGTTGTTCATGTTCATTTTTGCGTGATTCCCGTACCAAAAAAATATACATATGCAAATATAAATTTGCATTGACAATACTAATTTTGAGGGTGAAAGTAAACTAGGCACATAAAGTCATACCTAGATTTTAAGATATTCTTCATGGTGTAAAGTTAATCTAGGAAAATACCAAGAGATATAAAAGTTTTACAACTCTTTTATTTTTATTAACATCTGAAATTAAACTTTGCCAAGTTGGGGGGGCACTGTATTATTTGATATTTGGAGATAGTTTTTAGCAAAATATTATTTTAAAAGCCTGTTTGACTCTCTTTTATGAAGAGGAATGTGAGTGTAGCTCAAATATAAATTTTACCAGTGCATACTAAAAAGGCAATTCTAATAACAGGATAAATTAGCAACAGATACGTAATACAACAAATATTTAAAATTATTTTGGCTATATCTCCTACTTGTTAGTTTTTCAATTCTCTATATAAGACTCAAATAGTCTTTAAAGCTGAATTCCAAACTTTATTTTCAAGTGGCATGAGTCTTCAGATAACTATATGGATGATGCGACTTCAGGATTTTTCCATTTTAGAAACATTGCAGATATTACCGGGGGGGAGGGGGAATCCTCAAGCTTGTTCAAATGTATTCAATCTATCAACCATTGTCCATAAAAACTGTGTCAAGTCATTACTCAGTCTCAGTGATTTTTCAATTATCCTCAGGTGCTGAATGCAGAATCGATTCTCTATTGCATCTACCTTTCTTGTCACTTTTGTTGTTATTTTTGCTCAGCATTATGGTTTAAACTATGCATTCTCTTCAACATTCAGTTTTTCTTGCAAATCCTTCTACCCTACATTTTGTATTTTCAAAGTTTCTGCAAACATTTTTGGCATGGTTTGAATAAAATAAACATACACACTAAATTTATTTTTATCTACTTTCACTATGTTTATGCAGCAAGGAGCACCACTGAGCACATTTAGCTTATTCAAACAAGAAATATATAATTGAACATAAATATTTTCAAAGATTCACAGAACTTTTGTGGATGGAGCCTATAGATTACTGTTTTTTAACAGCTCCCTGGGTGATACTTCTGTGCAGCTAGGATTAGGTCCAGCGTTGTTACATATATGCTTTGACACGTGTCAACAGTTCTCAAACTTTTTGGTCTCAAGAGTCCTTTGAATTCTTAAAAGTTATTGAGAACCCCAAAGTGTTTTCATTTAGATGAGTTATAGGTCAGTATTTATTGCATTAGAAATTAAAACTGAGAAAACTTAAAGCTATTTGTTCAGTTTAAAATTGCAGTAATAAACCAATTGTATGCTAACAAAACAGCATTTTAAGAAAAATAACCAAATTTACAATCCCATAAAAATAATGAGGAAAGTAGGCTCATTTTATTTTTTTTCCTAATCTCCTTATTGACTGACAGTTAGAAGACAGCTGGGTTCTATATCTGCTTCCGTATTTAATTTATTGAGATATGGATGTCATGTAAACTCCACTATATACTCTTCAGAAAATGAGCATGAAATAGCAAATATTACTTATTTTTAGAAAGATAATTTTGATCCAACACATAGTTGGTAGGTAAGTATATAAAGTGTTGCCAGAACATGGCAGATACTATTTGAATAAATATGTTCACACTGTTATTTTGATTAGCCACCACTATGGTACTTGAAAAGTAGTTATAGTACAACATTTTTGAAAATATATTTATTGTAGAAAGAGAGAAAACTCCATTCCTTACTATTTTGTGTATGTATAATTCCCAGTAACTTTTAACTTAAAAATAATTTTAATTCACATTTAAAAGAACCAAAGAGGCAAAAGATCTGTACTCAAAAAACTATAGAACATTCATGAAAAGAAATTAGGGAAGACACAAAGAAATGGAAAAACATTCCATGCTCATGGGTTGGAATAACAAATATAGTTAAATGTTTATGCTACCTAGAGCAATCTATACATTCAATGCAATCCCTGTCAAGTACCATCAATTTTTTTCAAACACCTGGAACAAATAATCCTAAAATTTCTATGGAACCGGAAAAGATCCCGAATAGCCAGAGGAATGTTGAAAAAGAAAGCCAAAACTGGTGGCATCACAATTCCAGACTTCAAGCTCTATTACAAAGCTGTAACCATCAAGACAGTACAGTACTGGCACAAAAACAAACACATAGGTCAATGGAACAGAATAGAGAACCCAGAAATGGATCCTCAACTCTACAGTCAACTAATCTTCAATAAAGCAGGAAAGAATATCCAATGGAAAAAAGACAGTCTCTTCAACAAATGTTGCTGGGAAAATTGGACAGCCACATGTAGAAGAATGAAACTGGACAATTTCCTTACACCATACACTAAGATAAACTCAAAATGGATGAAAGACCTAAATGTGAGACAAGAATTCATCAAAATCCTAGAGGAGAACACAGGCAGCAACTTCTTCAACCTTGGCCCCAGCAACTTCTTGCTAGACATGTTTCCAAAGGCAAGGGAAACAAAGGCAAAAATGAACTATTGGGACTTCATCAAGTCAAAAAGCTTTTGCACAGCAAAGGAAACAGTTGACAAAACCAAAAGACAGCTGACAGAATGGGAGAAGATATTTGCAATTGACATAATCTGATAAAGGGTTAATATCCAAGATCTATAAAGAACTTATAAACTCAACACCCAAAAAACAAATAATCCAATCAAGAAATGGGCAGAAGACATGAACAGACATTTCTCCAAAGAAGACATACAAATGGCCAACAGACACATGAAAAAATTCTCCACATGTCTTGGCATCAGGGAAATACTAGTCAAAACCATGATGAGATACCACCTCGAACCAGTCAGAATGGCTAAAATTAGCAGGTCAGGAAATGGCAGATGTTGGCAAGGATGTGGAGAAAGGGAAACCTTCTCACACTCTTGGTGGCAATGCAGGCTGGTGCAGCCACTCTGGAAAACAGTATGGAAGTTCCTAAAAAGTTAAAAAAAAAAAAAAAAAGAGCTACCCTAGGACCCAGCAATTGCACTACTAGGGATTTACCTCAAAGATGCACATGTAGTGATCCAAATGGGCACCTGCACCCCAATGTTTATAACAGCAGCGTCCACAATTGCCAAACTATGGAAAGAGCCCAGATGTCCATGGACAGATGAATGGATAAAGAAGATGTGGCATATATATACAATGGAATACTATTCATCCAACAACAACAACAAAAAAATGAAATCTTGCCATTTGCAATGATATGGATGGAACTAGAGGGTATTATGCTAAGGGAATAAGTCAATAAGAGACAGATAATTATTATATGATCTCACTCATATGTGGAATTAAAGAAAAAAACAGAGGATCATTGGGGGAGAGAGGAAAAATTAAAACAAGACAAAATCAGAGAGGGAGACAACGCATAAAAGACTCTTAATTATAGGAAACAAACTGAGGGTTGCTGGAGGGGAGGGGGATGGGAGAATGGGGTTACTGGGTGATGGACATTAAGGAGGGCACACGATGTAATGAGACTGATGAATCATTGACCTCTACCTCTGAAACTAATAATATAGTATATGTTAATTAATTTAAACTTAAATTTTTTAATGTGAAAATTTTTTAAAATAACAAAAAAGATGTATTATGGATCTACTGTGAGTCAGACACTGTACCAGGACCTAAAAAAAAAAAAAAAAAAAAAAAATCAGTGGGCCCAAAAAAAAAAAAAAAAAATCAGTGGGCCCCAAAGGAAGGCTCCCATGCCCATAAAGAGAAGTTGCTTGGAGTACTGAGATGGCTCTTAAAGAATTAATAAAATTTAATGAGGGAAAGAAAACTAGAAAGGCTTCCAAAAAGAAAAAAACAGAACATCAAGTCTTGGGTATAAAGGGAAAAAAATTATATGTGTGAAAATAATTACTTTAATATTCCTAATGCGGCAAGAAGTAGGCAACAAAACATAGTGGAAATATTTAATGCCAAGAACATAATGGAACGCCAGAGAAAGGAGTGAAGGGAAGGTGGTATTAATACTTTCATCTTAGAGAAAAGCAGGGGCAACAGGATTTGTGATAAATTTAAGAGGTAAAAATTCCAAAAATACTGACCTAGGACACCATCAGTAAGGATGCTGTATTAGTTTCCTATTGCTGCCATAACAAGTGATCACAAATGTAGTGCCTTGAAACAATACAAGTGTATTATCTTACAGTTTTGGGCTTCAAATATCTAAAAAGCATCAGCAGGGCTGCATTTTTTTCTGGAAGCTCTAGGGAAGAATTCATTTCCTTGCCTTTTCCAACTTCTGGAGGCTACCTGAATTCCTTGACTTATAGCTCCCTTCTTCATCTTCAAAGTTCATGACTCCCAACTCTGCTTTCATGGTTACATCTCTACATTGACTGATCTTCCTGCCTTCTTATAATCCAGGATAACTTTCCCATCTTAAGATCTTCAATTTACTCACATCTGCCAAGTCCATTTTGTCATGTGAAGTAACATATTCACAGATTTAGGGTATGAGGACATGGACATTTGGAGGGAACATTGTTCTGCTATCATTCAAAGAAAAAATTAAATGTATTCTTAAAAATTCAAAATGTAATCACCAAACACCTATTAGTAAAATAACCAAGCATGATCAATGATATCTACTGAGGTTTTAAAATCTAAATCTAATATTATTCCAAAATAAAAGTTGTATATATAAATTAAATAAATTTAAAAATCCAGTAGTTTGATTGAATGAGGAATGGTGTTTTTCCCACTCAAAACTCTATGTATGTAGTGAAACACTGGTTGCGTCTACTTAAAATTAATTAGATATATCAATTAATTACACTGGATTTTATCACATTACATTTGATGCCAGACTAATGAAAATATGTACATTTTCAGTTTTAGTTACAACTTATCAAATTGTACTAAATGCAATAATAAATAAAATGCAATCTTATATAATCTTTATCTTACCAGAGAGTGATATTAGAACCAAGAGCATAAACAATCCACACATCAAATATTCCAAAATTATTTTACTGACAAATAAATGTGTGTTATCAGTGATTGAAACATTTTGTTTTATTAGTACTCTTGCAGTTGAATATGATTCAGTTTGAATTGTTATTTATCAGTGGGGAACTTGATGCTCAATTGAATATAATGGAATGCTTTTCTGTTGGTTTTTGTTTTATGACCACCCAGTGGGCAAATTAAAATAAAGTACCATATTTTTGTATACATATGTATAAATAGCAAGTTCAAAGTGTTAGTAAAAAAATAAACTGTACACTATTTGAGGTCAGCAAATCAGATTTTATTTTTATGACTTTTACCAACTAATTTTACATTTTTTGTAAAATAATGTTTCCATAATTTGGAGTTTGATATATGTCCTTGACTGTTGTGTGATAAAATTGTCTCTTTGAAATTAGTTTCTCAACTATTAATGTTGAACACAAATCTTTTCAGGATAATAAGTAAGATTCTTAATGTTTAAATACAAGAAAATCAGTAAGATTATTATGTGTTGAAAATTAAAAATATTTTGGGGCACCCAACTAGCTCCTTCAGTGGAGTATGTGACTCCTGATCTTGGGGTCATGAGTTCCAGCCCCACATTGGGCATAGAGATTACTTGAAAAAAAAGAAAAAGAAAAAGAAAATTAAAAATATCTAAATAATAACAATTATCAAATATTTAATGTTAAATGGTTAACATAATGTATAGTAAGTTGAAATGATACCATCTACTCAGTGTTTTCAGAATCAACATTATTTCTGGTATAAAATATGTTTTATAAATATGTCTTCTCATCTTAGCCTCAGCAATCAGACAACAAAAAGAAATAAAAAGCATCCAAATCAGCAAGGAAGAAGTCAAACATTCACTATTTGCAGACAACATGATACTCTATATAAAAAACACAAAAGACTCCACCAAAAAATTCCTAGAACTAATACACGAATTCAGTAAAGTCACAGGATATAAAATCAATGTACAGAAATCTGTTGCATTTCTATAAATCAATAATGGAGCAGCAGAAAATCAAGGAATTGATCCCTTTTACAATTCCATCAAAAACCATAAGATCCTAGGAATAAATCTAACCAAAGAGTTATAAGACCCACACTCTGAAAACTATGGAATGTTACGAATGAAATTGAAAAGGACATTAAGGAATGGAAAAACATCTCATGATCATGGGTTGGAAGAAAAAGTATGGTTAAAATGTCTATACTACCCAAAGCAATCTACACATTCAATGAAATCCCTATCAAAATAACACAAGTATTTTTCACAAAGTTAGAAGAAACAATACTAAAATTTGTATGGAACCACAAAAAACCCTGAATAGCCAAAGTGATTTTGAAGAAAAGTAAAGCTGGATGCATCACAATTCTGAAATTTAAGCTGAATTACAAAGCTGCAGTCATCAAGACTCAAAAACAGACACACTGATCAATGGAACAGAATAAAATACCCAGAAATGGACCCACAAGTATATGGTCAACTAATCTCTGACAAAGCAAGAAAGAATATCCAATGGCAAAAGGACAGTCTCTTCAACAAATGGTGTTGGGAAAATTGGACAGCCACATGCAGAAGAATGAAACTGGACTGCTTTCTTATACCATACACAAAAATAAATTCAAAATGGATAAAGAGCTAAATGTGAGACAGGAAACCATCAAAGTTCTAGAGGAGAAAACATGCAGCAACCTCTTTGACATCCACTTAAACTACTTCTTACTAGATATGTCTCCTAAGGCAAGGGAAAGAAAAACAAAAATAAATTACTGGGGGGCGCCTGGGTGGCACAGCAGTTAAGCGTCTGCCTTCGGCTCAGGGCGTGATCCTGGCGTTATGGGATCGAGCCCCACATCAGGCTCCTCTGCTATGAGCCTGCTTCTTCCTCTCCCACTCCCCCTGCTTGTGTTCCCTCTCTTGCTGGCTGTCTCTATCTCTGTCAAATAAATAAAATCTTTAAATAAATAAATAAATAAATAAATAAATAAATAAATAAATAATTGGGGCTTCATCAAGGTAAAAAGCTTTTGCACAGTGAAGAAAACAATCAACAAAACTAAAAGGCAGCCTTTGGAATGGGTGAAGATATTAGCAAATGACATATCTGATAAAGGGTTAGTATCCAAAATACATAAAGAACTTACCGAACTCAACACACAAAAAACAAATAATCCAGTTAAGAAATGGACAGAAGACATGAGTAGATATCTTTCCAAAGATATGCAGATGGCCAAAAGACACATGAAAAGATGCTCCATATCACTCATCATCAGGGAAATACAAATCAAAACCATAATGAGATACTGCCTCACACCAGTCAGAATGGCTGAAATTAACCACAGGAGACAACAGATGTTGATGAGGATGCAGAGAAAGGGGAATCCTCTTATACTGTTGATGGGAATGCAAATTGGTGCAGCCACTCTGGAAAACAGTATGGAGGTTCCTCATAAAGTTAAAAATAGAACCTCTCTTATGATCCAGCAGTTGAGCTACTAGGTATTTACCCAAAGAATACAAAAATACTCATTCAAAGGGACACATGCGCCCTGATGTTCATAGCAGCATTATTGACAATAACCAAACAATGGAAAGAGCCCAAATGTCATTGACTGATGAATGGATAAAGAGGTGGTGTGTATGTATATACAATAGAATATTACTCAGCCACAAAAAAAGAATGAAATCTTGCCATTTGCAATGATGTGCATGGAGCTAGAGTTTATTTTGCTAAGTGAAATAAGTTAGTCAGAGAAAGACAAACACCATATGATTTCACTCATATGTGCAATTTAAGCAACAAAACAGATGACGTAAGGGGGAAAAAAAGAAAGAGGCAAACCATAAAACAGATTCTTAACTACAGAAAATAAACTGAGGATTGATGGACAGAGATGGGTGGGGAATGGGCTAAATGGGTGATGGTTATTAAGGAGGGCACTTATGTTGAGCCCTGGATGTTATATGTAAATGGTGGATTACTAAATTCTACTTCTGAAACCAATATTACACTATATGTTAACTAACTAGAATTTAAATGAAAATTTGAAGCAAATAAACAAATAAATATGTCCTCTCTGCCTGTGTTATATTGAAGATTTTGCCCATTCATTAAAAATAAAAGACAATTTAAAAGAGAGAAAAATTTACAATTTAAAAATTTAGAAGAAATTTGATTAGAGAAAAACTTGGTATATATACAAACAAAATATTTTAGTTAAAAGAGAAATCCATGTATAAAATATTTCTGAAGAAAATAAAATATCATGTGGATTAATAAACATAAGTTTTTGATGACCTCTGTAAAACTCCTCCCTAAATAGACATTATTTTTTAAAGTCTGTGAAGGGAAGTATTTCCTTACCACAAAAAAGAAGTGTATTGCTGATGGAACATAGGCAGGAGGGTGTAGAGTGACAAAATGTAAATGGAGAAGGCATGTAGAGGTTCATACTGCTTTTCCTCATACTGTTGCTTGCCAATTAATTAATTCATTCAATAGCTATCTTTGACTTACAGCCATAAGCAAGCTATCTAAAAGTTTTGGATGGATGTAGTTGTTGGGTTTATGCAGCTTATAAATGAGTACACATGAAATAAATAATAAGAGAAGTAGTCATTTTCAAATCAATTATAAATAAGTGCTCGGCCTGAAACTAATATTTCACTATATGTTAAAACTTGAAAAAGAAAAATAAATAAATAAATAAGTGCTCTGGAGGAAAATATCCATGTTAAATAGTGTTGGTAAGTAGTCATAATACAGAGACGTCACATGCAGAGCTAATGTGTGATGATGACACATCTTTGTGTACTGCATTGGCGCATAAGACTTGATAGATAGCATATTAAGAATTTAGAAGTCTGAATTCTTGTTCATCTTTCTCACAGTGTGTCCTTCTACATTTATAGATTATTTTATTTCTTTGTGCTTCACTTCCATTGTTTATAAAATGAAGTTCTTGATGATCTCACATTTCGATATTTAAACATTTTTTTTGCACAAAATAAAACTTTGCTATTATTTTGATTATCTAACAAGTTAGATTATTGCCATATAGTAGTATATTTTAAAATTTTGATTATAGATTAAATATGACTGAACGTAAGTAAATAAAAGGCAGTTTAATTTTACTATGAAATAAAGTTCAGTAAATCCAAAAACAAATCCATTACAAGCACATGATTATCATTTCAACAAGGAAAGTTACTGCCAGAAATATTGAACTCTGAGAAGAAAAATCCAGCAATGATTACTTATATGGAATTATATTATAAAAGCATAAAAATTACTGATCATCTTATTATTTTGATTTATTTAACTATATGTGAATAATACCATTAATTGCCATTTTAAAATATAGATTTGATAAAGTTAAATTTACTTATAGAAGAGTATAACAGAACTATTAATACAGTTTTATATATCTGTAGACATGGATATTTAATTCTCTTATCTGTGCTAACTATGATAAGACAAAATAGAAACTAAGTTTTTATTCCTAACTACTAATTTTGATCCTGTTTATCATTTGCCAACTCTGACTGTCATTTCCATGCTACTTATGCATTAATGGTAATATCACTGACAGGCGAGGGCCACTTCCTTTTATCTATGTCTTTCTTGGAGGGCTCTAAAATTGACTTGAGCTCAAAAACATTTTTGGAGATAACTTGCTTGAATTAATTCTTATGATACCCAGGAACCTGGGGACTACTGTAGGTTTGAATATAAATCCAAAGATGTACTTCAGAGTGAGAACATTTCCAGATCAGAGGCAAGCACCCAGCCCTGGTAATCCAATATAGGTTTTTAAGCATCCACATGAATATAAGCACAGTCTGTGGTTCTTACTTTCATTCATATATAAAGAAAGTTATTATTTTAATCTATTAATGAAATTCAGGTAATGAGCTTTTGATTAATGGTTTATGTATATTTACCTTGAAAATAAAGCTTGTCTGCTTATTAGATATATAGTGTCTTCACTTATTTAAATCCTATGTGAAATCAGCAGGAATTTATTTCAGATACAAATTTAGGTATACAAGAAAAATATCATTATTTACTTCTCTATAACTAAACATATCTACTTTTTATCCTGATTCCAACAGAAAAACAAAGGATAATTTTTTCTGAGGTTCACATTTATGTTTCATACCACATATAGCAATATATGTGTCAAGTCATGAACATGGGGTACAAATAAATGTTCCTCAATTCTCAATTATCTTTTATGCAGTTTTATCCAGCTTCTTACCCTAAACATGTTCATTTAAATTTTATTTTTTAAATGTAGAATTATAGAATTACATGATAGACAAAAATATTTAGGTCGATCAAATTGTATACCTATCTACTGAGGAAGCCAACACCTACAGACACATCTCATTTCCCTGGGATACATTATTATTCTAATACTCATAGGTTTTCAATGACTGATGGAAAAACTTGTAGAGTGCTTTCAATATAAGGTATTTCCATGTTTTGATTATCTATTACATGTAGAGAAATTTATAATGTTCAATTTATGCCTATAAACTCATATATAGTTTGTATATGGAGTCCTTAAAAGTAATAGAGCATGGTATCCCAGGGTTATGCATATGTCTCAACTCATCAAGTAGTATACATTAAATATATGTGCCTTTTTTCATTATACCTTATAATTATACCTTAATAAAGCTGTTTAAAGAAAAAGAGTAATTGAGCATAAATGATTCATTGCTCTTCTCACTGAATAAGAAAAATATTAATGGTGGTGTGATGTTTATATTTATAGTTAATAGTCATTAATTATAATGTGGGATTAATACCATTAATAACAATAAACACTAAATGTGTGTAGTGTTAAAGTAGTCACAGTGGAGTTACTTTATTTCCTGTGCTATCATTTAGTTTTAAGTAATCATTTGATTTTAGCTAATTTGCTTAAAAATGATGCTTCTGTGTTAGATATACTTTAAATTTTTTAATTTTATAAATTAAAGAATATTAAAATTGAATTAATGTGTTCATGCTGCATATTTTATATGAAAATAAAAGCATGCAATTATTTTTAAAAGTCACCTTTAAAAATATTTGGCTGTTCTATTACCACCATCTGCTCTTCATTTTTAGTCTGAATCCAGGACTTTTTAAAATTATTCTTGAGAACTCTAAGTTGAGCTAAACTGATTCAAAATAGTCTTTTATGCATTCCTCAGGTGAGTTTAAAATCACTAAGTGAAAACTGTTTTTCTAGTAAAGAAAGATTGAAAGTGAAAGCTTGTTGTATTCTTTTTATTTTAATCAAGGTGAGTGTTCATTTCTAGACACTCAGATTTACTTTTCTAATTTCAGAAAAATTTTTTCATGGAAAATTCAGTCCCTGAGGCACTAATGTCAGCTTTCTAATGAAAAAAGAATAAAATTATTTTCATATACCTTCCCAAACTGTAAGGTATGCAATGCTAATGAAAGTGTATGCCATATTTAAAAGATATGTTTAATATACAGGACACTCAATAGAAGCACGTGTCCTTTTTATACACTTCTTTTGAAAAGTAGCAAAATAAAGGTGACCTAAGAATTCTCTTGTAGTTTGCTTTAAAAGGTTTAACTGATTGATGATAACTGACAGCAAAAAGACAAAAAGAGGTTAGAAGAGATTTCTCTATAAAAGTAAGTATGCACCAAGATCAATGTCTGTTGTGAATTAGTCATGTTGGATTTCATGACATTGTTCTCATATAATAAATATATATATTTAATCTTCCAAATTATTTTAAACAAATTTTAACTCTACTGTATTATTTTTCTCCTTGATATTTTAAAAAGTTCATAACTATTCTAACGATGATACACATGGACATTTTGGATGATGTATTTTTCCATGTGAATATATATTTTTTCATTTTTATAAATACTCAGTTTTTATATATGACTGCCATTTCTATACAATTTTTAACTTACTTGAAGAACCACAGAAGCCTTTACCCTTCAAATAATTTTGTATATTAGAGAGTGAAAATTTCATTCAATATATATTAAAAACACCACTGTGCATGCAGATGGTTTTTACCATGATGTTCTTCCTTACTGGTTGGCTGATAAAACCCTCCATTTTAACAAGAGTATTTTATGTAAGAAGACTCTCTTTAACAGTAGAATAATATAGTATTTCTTCTTGGTTATTTTTCTAATATAGAAAGAACCTTTAGAATAATTTTTACTCTAATTATGGGAGGATCTGTTGCATTCTTATAAAAGAATCCTAGTATTTCTTTATTTAACTCATACCTGATTAGCTCAATGTTTGTTTATCTGTGCTAGTTTGTAGCCATCTTTGCTTTTCAGACACTAGATTAATTGCACACATTAGGTTTCCAAAGTTATTCCCGTTCTGCAGTTGAGCAGGAATTTTTCCTGTGATACAGAATGTCTGATAATCTGGCATCATTACGCCTTTTGCCATTCTTGCTGTAAATAACAAATACAGTCTCTGTTTTGAAAATGTCATGTGCACGATATGAAGGCAAGACACTGTAGAGAAAGTCCAGGACAAAGAGATTGTGGAGGAGAATTAAGGAGAATGTTTCTAAGCTCAAAATCATTAATACCTTTTTAGATTTGGAGAATTTTCCAATCCAAAACAAATTCCTTTCTCTAAATAATGTTGAGTTATTTAACAAATATGGGACGTGGAGTCTTGGATCTTCTGTTTTTCAACATAAATTGTATTACTCTTCAAATAATTGGGTAAATAAATAATGCTGTAACTTATACCACTGATATTTTGAGATCAAATCAATCATTATCTTATTATAAAAACAAGATGAACACAGGATGCACCAATTTAGGGATAAAAGTATTTCCTGGCAAGGGGAATAAATGTAATTGAAGGAACAAGTGGTGAAACCATGTGAGGTTTTAAAGAAATTGCAGGTCATTCTCCGTGTGTTTTTTATTTCTTTGTTTCTTTTTTGTTGTTGTTTTGTTTTTGTTTGTTTGTTGTACATTTACCAGTTTACTAAACGATATGATAAAGGATGCAAATCAACAGCCTGATAAAGAGATACACAGGGCAAGGTATGGAGTGAGGGTGCAGGGCTTCATGGCTCTCCAGGCACCCCACTCTCCCCCAGATCCCCATGTGTTTACTAACCTGGAAGCTCTCTGAACCATGTCCATTCTCTGTGTTTTGACATAATATGATAAGTAGGGGAGAAGAGAAGAGGGAAGAGGGCAAACATGACATAAAAATAAATAGGACTGGATAGATAAGGCCCTACAATATTTACATTTTAATGTAAACCTCCTACCCACGCATCCCTACTATCCTGATCTTCAAAGATAGAATGGGTTCCTCAAGAAGTTAGAAAAGGAATACGGGAGATACTCATCTTGATGTAGCTGTCAAGAAAACAATTTCAAAAGATTCATCACAGCTGGGTCCACTTCTGGTAGAGTTATTTGTTGCACACAAATTGGAGTGAACAATTTTTCCAGTTTTCTTTTATGTTCACTCTGGGAACTCTTCTTAGAAATAAACCTATATTGAAATAAAACTTTGCTAGATATAATCTTCTTTAGTATGACATCAGAAAGGAAGTAGGTGCCAAGTAAAAACATCTAGGAGGTGGGATAACAGCAGATACAATTCCCATGTTGCAATGATAATCAGTTTTCCTGGAACAAAAAGACTTTATTAAAAAATCTCTCTCTTAGTTGCAATAGGCATTAGGATATTAAAACCTACAAAGTTAGCAGTAAAAAAGGAGTTGTGCATTACAGTCATGCAATTTTTGTAATCCATGTTATGTTTCAGTATTACACATAGATATATAGATACATAAAGATATCTATTTGTATCTTCAAAGGTTCATCAAACATTCCTAACAATTTTTCCTTAATACACAGTTAGAATATATTACTGTATATAGTTAAAGCCATAAGAGATGATTTTTTAAAATTATTTTTAAAGTTTGGATATACAAACTAATTATGTATAGAACAGATAAATTTGTTAAAACCTACTTTGAAAATACAAATAATTGATTATATCTACTATGCAGTAATGGTTGTTAATAAATTTGGAAAAAATTTTGAAAGAATATGGATTTGTTAGTGAGGTAATCAAAATAAGTCACATATACCAATATTTGTGGTGTCCTTTAAGTATGCAGACAGGTGCCAAAGTACAAGACTAAAGAAATATAATTTTACATGCTATATTAAAATAATGAAAAATGTTAGAGAGAATGTTGAAGACATAATGTCCCTCTTCAGGATTTGTAGGGAAAGAAATATTACTATTTATTTACTTATTTATTTTTAAGATTTTATTTATTTATTTGAGAGAGAGAGAGATAGCCAGTGAGAGAGGGAACACAGGCAGGGGGAGTGGGAGAGGAAGATGCAGGCTCCCACCCGAGAAGCCTGATGTGGCGCTAGATCCCAGGACTCTGGGATCATGCCCTGAGCTGAAGGCAGATGCTTAACGACTGCGCCACCCAGGTGCCCCAGAAATATTACTATTTAATACTCTCTGCCAGCTGTGATTAAAATGGAAGATATTCTTCCTTGCTATTAAATATTTCTAGTTTAATGCAAAGTGTCGAGTGTCACTGCAAACAACATTGAAATCTCACTAACGACATAAGTACATATTACACAAAAAATAAGTAAACTTTAAAACTTACTCATGTTCAAAATAAGAATCTCCAAATGCTTGATTTCTGTGTCATAATCCTTCTGTTAATACTTGATTAAAGCTATACATGAACAACTACATAAGAAATGTAAAACTAATGTGGGAACACAATTATAACATGCTTAAATGGAAGGTAAAATATTTGTGGAATGTAGAAATCTCCTTTACATTTAAAAAAAATAGGTTAGTCCATGATTTTTGTATGTTCATAAAAGTGATAATATCAAATACTAATGATAAAAAGAATTCTACCAAAAACTATCGTTTTGTAAAAAAAAAAAAATTTCTTTACAAAATGGAGAATAAATACACTTTTGATTGTTCAGATATTCCAGGAATGCTTACTACATTTTAGGAGAATTAATTTAATTCATGAAATGACTTAACATTATAAATTTCTTTAATCTATCTCTTTTTTTATATTGCAATTACTATAAAGAAAAAATCCAACATATTTTTCTCTTTTTATTATATTTTTTCAAGTTTTCATTAATTTCTAGTTAGCTAATATCTCTCTTTTTTAAATTAGTTGTTTTAGCATATATTGGACAATAGTTACAAGCTTGTAGCTTCCAAAGAAGTGTAGGCTTAAAGAGAAGGTAACAATTCAGTTGGAAAAGTGAAAAAAGAAGGAGTAGCCTATGAAGCACCAACTTTTTCAAGAGATCTAAAGATGGTGCAAATCACAAATATGTTAGGTGGCTGGAACAGATTAGGGTAAAACAAGATGGTAAACAGCACATAAAAATACCAAGGTAGATCTGGGGAAGCATTGGGTACCTTGATAATTGGCAAGACTTTATCCAATAGGCTAGATTTCTCTTGAGTTTAATGTTGTTTGGTTTAAATAAATTTAGCTAGTACATCTCAAAATATTCAAGAGGGTTAAATTAACACAGTTTGATTAGAGAACACTTAAATGGCATCAATTCAAAAACTTTGTTTCATAGAACATGTTTCTGGGAGAAAATAATGAAAACATAGCTATAAAACATAGACCTTGGGGTGCTGGGTGGCTCATTCAGTTAGCATCTGACTCTTGGTTTTGGCTCAGGTCATGACATCATAGGTCTTGGGATCAAGCTCTGCCCTCAGCAAGGAGTCTGCTTGAAGATTCTCTTCCTTTGTCCCTACCCCAACTCACGTGCACATGTGCATTCTCTCTCTCCCTAGATAAGTAAATAAATCTTTAAAAAATATATAAACCTTGCTTGAAAGGTCCAAAAAATAAAATAAAATTTTAAAATGAGCAAACGGGGGCTTGGTGGCTCAGTCAGTTAAGCCTCTGACTCCTGGTTTTGGCTAAGGTCTTGACCTCGGGGTTGTGAGGTGGAGTTCCATCTCGGGCTCTGCACTCAATACAGGATCCCCTTGAGATTCTCCCTCTCTCTCTCTCTCTCAAAATAAATAAATATATCTTCTTTAAAAATGAGCAAATTAATTAACTAATTAAATAAAACATAGACCTTAGAAGACTTTGACAATGAAAAGTATGTAAGTCAATTATGTGTTGCTATTGTTTAATTGCTTACTCTAGAATTGAATGTTTCTTTTTACCTCTCAATCTTAATATATTTTTATTATTTTCATTATTAAATACAGATAAATATGTGTCATTTATAAGTTTTGGTGGCTTTGGGTATGTAGTAATTTAAAAGTTTCTGTATTATTTCACTGTATAAGATATTCCCCATTATTAAGACCATTATTTTAGCAAATGATGCATATCATAATAAAACAAGGTAGAAGCACAAATAATAATTACAAGTAATTTCCCATTCCTGACCGAAAACCAGCATTTTATTTGTAATCATCAGCACTGCGTGATTTAAAGTAGCCTTGCAAGTATGCTTGTCAAACATCTCTTCCTGACTTGTGGTCCCTGGGTTTTACCTAGATGACCATTTCTATTTTAACTTTTTGTTTTGTGGCCCAGTTGAGCAGTTCAGTTTCAGAATCTATTACATTTTTCAGATATTCATATGAATAATTTAATTTTAAAATCCATTTTGATTTTTAAAAATGCAAATTCAACCTAATTTGAAAACTGACTTAGTCAAAAAAAAATTTTGGAGAGGTAAGGATATTCTCATGTCAGGGTCACTGGTTCAAATCTATGCCTATCATTAGCTATTATTATCAGCTAGAAATTCATAAAAATATGGCACTTACACTTTTAATTCCACCTTTCTACCATTGTTTAACCCAGAAACAACTCATGTACTTTTCATTCAGCCCAGTCGTGTCTGAATGCATTATGTCTGCTAGACTCTTTTAGAAATTTCAATCATTTCTCTCATAAAAAAAAATACTTTCAGAGATTCTGTCTCAAATTTTCATGAATACACAAGGATATTTTGTGGGAAAATAAATTTACAGAAAGGAATTACACATCTGTTTTAAGTTTAAATTTATTTAAAATAATTTGTATTTTTTATGTTTTTCAGATCTGAGGTTTAAAAATGTTACTTTTCAGATATGTCATTCCACTATAACAATTAACATGATAACACCATTATGCATAATAAAAATTACAATTTTAAAAAACATCATACACAAAATATTAATTCTCTTTTTGGCCAAATATTTCCTTCATGTATAATCATAAAAATTTGTCTTTACTTTATGTATAATTTTATGTTCATTTTCCCTTGGTCATTAACTGTATCAACACAGGGAAATGTCATCTGTGTTTTTCTAGCATTATCTTAGCACTTAGCAGGGACACAATGTATGTTAATTTATCCACAAACTCCATGTATATTTGCATCAAATTAGAGATACTTAAAATACTGACACTTGACAAAGGAAAGACTATGAAATCACTTTGAAGTAAACCCAAACATACAGCTGACTGCCAAGTTTGTGGCCAAATGTAATTAATCTTGGAAATGGTCAGCTATTGAAAGGCAGTTTCTTATATTTCTGGTATTTCAGTCATTTACTCATGAAATAAATCGTAGTAACAATTTAGAATATATATTACCAACATTGGTAGATCATCTTTCAATATTGCTATCCTCTCCAGAAACAAGTGTCAGAAAACTAAGGTAATATGCTAACTATAGATACACTTGCTCAAATGTCACTCATTAATTTATTATATTACAACTATGTGCAGCAAGAATTGGCTGAAATTTAATGCTCCTTCTGATTGCCACACAATGCTCTACAGAGTCAGGTCATAATTTCTGATTTACATAAATTTGCCCTGCAGTTTAGTATAAATTCTGTTTCCTGGTTACAAACATATATAAAATTGATAACTCTGGAAACTTCTTCAGAGAGGCATATAGATTGTGTATGGACACATACAACAGAGATTTAACTGATCTGCAAGTTCAGGGTAATTTTCCCCAGAAAACTGATGATTGAGAAAAAAAATAAAGTGTAATTATAACAGGATATGAAAAGGGCCCCGAGAAATGGTGCATGGCTCAGAAAGAGAACATTTCAAAAGTACTGTGTATTAGTGATGAAAAGAGCAAAGGAGAGCATACTATAGAAGAGACAGAACAGGTAGGAAAGGATCTGGGTCCCACCCAGAAAGCAATGGGAAGTCTTGAATGGTAAATAATGGATTGGGGCAGGAGAAGAAACGGTAGGTTATGCCATTTTAATAGATTACTTTGTCTTCAGGGAGAGAAATTCATTTGGAGGGCAAGAATGTGGGTTTTGTCAGGTCATTTGGAGAAGACTTCAGTTTGCTGAGCTAGGTAGAGATAAAGGTAGTTAGACTCTTGTTGGAGTAAAATAAAGGTAATGGATACATTAATATCTATTGATGATAAAATAGTAAATAGCTTTTTGACTTTGGGGGGGTGATTTAGACAATGTCTAAATTTAGTTATTTTTAGAAGTTGCTGTGCTGGGGCGCCTGCCTGGGTGGCGCCTGCCTGGGTGGCTCAGTCCTTAAGTGTCTGCCTTCGGCTCAGGGCTTGATCCCAGCGTTCTGGGATCGAGCCCCACATCAGGCTCCTCCGCTAGGAGCCTGCTTCTTCTTCTCCCACTCCCCCTGCTTGTGTTCCCTCTCTCGCTGGCTGTCTCTGTCAAATAAATAAATAAAATCTTAAAAAAAAAAAAAGTTGCTGTGCTGGGGTACCTGGGTGGTTCAATCAGTTAAGCCTCTTTGGCTCAGGTCATGATCTCCCGGTCCTGGTATGGAGCTCAGCTTTTACCTCCCTGCCAGGTGGGGAGTCGGGTTCCCTCTCCCTCTGCCCCTCCCCCCCTCGCCCCCCCCCTTGTAAATATATAAATAAAATCTTTTTTTAAAAAGCTGCTATGCTTATCATTTACAGATTAAGAAAACTTCCTTTGAATTTTTCACCACAAAGCACTGTAGATTAAGTTGTTTTTTAAAAATCTATTTCAGTGGCACTTGGGTATCTCAGTCAGTTAAGCTTCGGACACTTGATTTCTGCTCAGGTCATTATCTCAGGGGCCTGGGCTGGATCCCACATCAGACTCCATGCTCAGTGGGGAATCTGCTTGAGATTCTCTCTCTCTCCCTCTGCTGCTTGTGCTCTCCTTCTCTCTCTTCTCTCTCTCTCTGTCAAATAAATAAATAAATCTTTTTTAAAAATCTATTTTATGTTAGTTGAGTAAAATAACATATTGGACCATTATGCAAAAACAGTAAAGCTGTAGGTTCTTTTTAAAACTTATGCTCTAAAATACACTTGGTTTTCATTAAAAAATAATCCGATCATTATTTTAAAAATTATGCATGAATTTTCAGGCTTAACAAAAACATAGTTCTAATATGGCAATCTCTCCTTTTAAAAATTAGATTTATCCATTATATATGTTCATTTAAAATTAGATTTATCCATTATAAGTGAACATATTAAGTGCACTTATGGGTAGGTAAATTTAGTTATGTGCTGTTATTTTTAAGGTAGCAAAGATGTCTTACAAAGGACAGTTTTCCCTTAAATATGTGTTAGTGTATATATATGTGTGTATATACGTATGTATATAGAAACACATACATATGTATTTAAATCCAATTGAAAATTCAGACTTTGAAACTGTCATTGTGCTTGAACTTTGTCTAGTGCTGATTTCATCCTAAAGCAGCGAACCTTATGATGATTTAAAAATTAATTAATAATCTAAGTAAGTTCATTATCATTTAAGATCTATTTTAGCCACACATTTTAATATTCTGTTTTTGTTGCAGAGCTATTTAGACACAGCCATTCATGGATAATAAGTCATTTATTCCTCATTAACTGTTAGGATGGATGTAGATATTCATTACAGCCAGACAACAGACTCATTTAACTGCATACAGTACATGATTATATACCACACCAACGACTAGAATGCAAATTCTATTTCACATTAGCTTCATTTTTAACCTAAGTATTTGCCAATAACTCAGATATTCTCCTTTATAGCTGATCATTTCCTTTTAGCTTTTATGCCAGAAAATCTCTGGGTTTTTATTTTTAAGAAGGAAAAAAGAAAACTAAAGGGAAAAAAGAGGAGGAAAAAACCCAAATGTTGTGGACAGAGTAAAGTGTGTAATTTAGAATGATAGTTCTCTGTGCTGTGACTCACATGTTCTCTTAAAATTTGTCTTTGAAACCATGTTTTCCCTGTTGGAAATTTATGCCTTAGTCAGCTTAACCTTAAACCAGATGAGTTTTAGCTTTTAAATGCAGAAGACCTTAGCAAATCATCATAGAACTGGTCACAGTTGCAAACTTTGAGCCTACAGTGAAATGCAGGAATTTGCCACCTTCCTTCCACCAATAATGGAATACCACTTTACATTACATGAAAGTATATTAAAAATAAATTTATAATTTTTTATAAAATTAACATTTTAAAATTAGCAGCTGTGCAAAATATGGATTTCTCATGATGGTGGATTTTTTTTTTACCATTTAACAATAAATCCATCCTCTAATAACCAATGGCAAATCATTTTATTAATATTATTTGCCTAAGAGATAGACAACATTAAGATTACAAAACATGGATTTGGAAATATTTTACCCATTGTCTCGGATATACCTTTGCTGGAGAAACATACTTTATAGTTATGGTAGCACATGTGTAATTAAATTTTAATTTCTGGGTATTTAATACAACTGGGTATTTTTAATACAACTAACGTGGTTTGCAAAGTCATCAAAGAGAATAATGTTTAAGAAAATTTCAGAGTGAAATGATATTAAAATGTAGGTTGAACAAATAAAATACATAAAATAAAATATAGATTGAAAGATATATAAAATAAGCAAAAAAAAATAACAGGACAATCCAGATAAACAATAGCCACAATATATGCCAAGTTAAGGATGCTCTGTAGTCAGGTAAATAAGATAACTGGAAAAGCCTGATGACAGTAATTTGTTTTATAGTAGATTTGGACAGGTTACAAAGAAATAAATGGAGTTTCAAGATAACGTCACCCAACGTGACTACTTTTTAATATAATGGGAAAAAATATTTTCGGGTCTAATTATTTTACCAACCTTAAGAAAGAACCAAGTGGTAGTAAGGAACATTACATATTTTAAAAAATATCAAGCCTCATGTCAAATATGGTCCATCAACAGATAATCTGTATGTACTTTACTAACAATTCATGCTACATTGAAACACTATGAAAATGTATTTTTAAAGTATGCTGCACTAAAATTGGAATAAACTGTGATAGAGTCACCTTATTTAAATATTCACTTATTTTACAGAATGATCTTGTCAATGCACATTGCATATCACTATGTTGACTGATAAAAAGGAGGGGAAATATGGAGCACGTCATCTTTCTACTTCCCTTAACTCCTGAAAGACAGCTAAATTATCCCATTTGCTTTCTTACTAATCCTAGAAACATTTCAGAGAATTCTTAAATGCAACTACTGACAGCTGTTAACTAAATGAGCAGAATATATACCTGAACTGAGATCTGTACACTATGGAATCGTTCTGATTCCAAAATATGAATTGTGATTCTCCATTGTTTTATCTCCACAGTTGTATATTATGTGGTCTCCATATGATCTCCATAGAGCAATTTGAATTTTGTATTTCCATTTAGTAAAACACACATATCAAAATGAAAGTCCAAGTTGACCAGTGAGTGCAAAATTAAAAGTCTTGCAGTCCTCACATCCTTTGACAGGTCCTGTCCCCCAGAGCAATCTACCTTTGTCTATTTCAATTGCTTGAATGTTTACTTCTTTTTTCCTAATATGCTACTACCCTATTTCTTGAATCATCAAATTTCAACAAAATTAATTGAAATGTCTGTCTGAAAAAGTGATGAATTCTCACATATTCTCTTTTAGTACTTTTTTTCATTTATCAATTAAATGTTTGGTTCATTAGATTTTATCCCAGTGTGCAATATAGGATATAGATACAAATTTAGTTTATTTTTTCCAACTGGTTTGTCAGTTGTTACATCACACTTCAGGGAATAATCTATCTTTTCTGCATTAGATTGAGATTTCCTAAATTTCCGAAATAGTTTAAGTCTAGTCCTGGATTTTTCATTCTACTCCATTGATCTTTGCCTCTACATTCATGAATATCATGCTACTCTAATTATTGATACTTAAAATTTAATCTGGCTGAATGCTTTCTCTGCTTATTTCTATTAAAATTCATTTAAAAAATAAAAAATTAAAACTGACTAACCCATGGATGCATGATTCTTATACATTATTAAACTATATATAAACTACATGTCAAAAACTGCACAAATCTTAAAGAGAATGATTAATTTTCTCAAAATACACACTCCATATAATACCATCAGAAAAAAAAAATGTTATATTACCAACCAATTGTCTTTTCTACACTAACCTGTGTTTACACTAACCACTGTTCTCTCAACTATCAACATTAATTTTTTTTGCCTATTTTTGAATAATAAATTAATACAGGGATAGAAATGTCTGGCAACTTTCGCTCAACATAATGGTTGCAAGATCCATTCATGCTGTTGCTTCAGGAAGTAGTTCATTCATTTTTGTTTTATGAATACACTACAATGTATTTATAAATTATATTGTTTATGAACATTTGCATAACTTCCACTTTGATGGTTTTAAAAATATGGCTTGTGTGTGCAATCTTGACATATCTATTTGCGTACAAATATATGCATTTATGTTTCGTATATCTAACTTGTGTTTACTTGGTCATGGGTATTTATATGTTCGTCTTTAGTGGATATGCACCCTAACGGTTTTCCAAGTGCATGTGTTGATGTGTACTTCTTGCAGTGTCTGAAAGGTGCACTTGCTCAATATCTTTAACACTTGGTATTTACATTCTTCATTTCTGTCCATTTTTGTATTTGAGCTAAGAGTTGTTTGTAGTAATGCTTTATTAACCTCCTAATGTCCATGAGCTTAGTAATCAGGACCTGTTTCATTTCTAATATTAATTACTATTTAGGGGCTCCTTTTTTTTCTTTGCTTAGCCTGGCTAGATATTTATAAATTTTATTGATCTCTTGAAAAGCACATATTTTAGTTCACTGTTGTTCTGTTTTCATTTTTATTCATTCCTTTATTATTCATTTTCTTTTTCTTGCTTTAGGCTTAACTTTTTTAACCTAAGATGGGCCTTAGGTTATTAATTTCAGATATTTCTTCATTAACAAAATACATATTTTAAATGTTATAAATCTTCTAATACTGATTTCATTGCATTCCACAAATTTAGACCTATTGTATTTTTAGTTTTATTTAGTTCAAAATATTTGCTAAGTTCTCCTGAGACCATTATTATTTACAGATGTGTTATTTAATTTCCTAATATTTGGAGAATTTTCCAGTTACCTTTCTGTTATTGACACCTACTAAGGGATGCCCACTAAGAAAGTGTATGTGTCTTGCAGCACTTCAGCTGTATCCCCTATAAATACGCTGGAGCATTGTTAATGTGGTAGTAGAGTAAGCACCGGGGAGGAGAAGTAGCCTGCCATCTCATTATTAATTCTCAGTCTTTTACTGGGCTGTGTTGTGGAGATTCAGCCTTAACAAGTGTTCATAGCTCTTCACCCCTCCACCCCTCCTTTTAGATTAGGGGAGGGGTACCAGTCTGAGTCTTGGGTCATTGTTGCTATGAGCTATAACCTTCTGATGAGCTACAAAATTGATGCAGTGGAGAATTTATATGATGAAAATATTTGTTGCCCAGACATTTGTTGGCACTACAAAAATGACAAAAGAAATCATTTTAGAGATTTGATTAAGTGGAGTTATATATATTTTTATTGTTCTTATTTCACAATGGATATAAATAGTGATTGTGAACAATTTGGTTGTCAAATTAAATGTAGAACTTTAAAAAAGAGAGAGAGACATTTTTGTGGTATTGTTCTACAGTTATATTCTTTCTATTTCTCTCCTGGATCTTATACTCAAACCTAATGCCAAGTCCAACATTATTTAATGCTTATAATAGAGGTAATTCATGTAAAATATTTAAGACTATTCAAGTCTTATGTGATCAACAAATATTAACATATTGTTCATCTTTCTCTTTAGATATTGGTAGTAGTGGTGGTGGAATGGTCTTATTTGAAGTATAACTATAGTAATAGTACTGCCAAAAGCAAGTTAATACTCAGATTATTTTTATGACACTTATTTTAAATATAAGTATGCCTGTTTATTTTTGGAAAATAAACAGAAGACCCCATTGAATAGATAAGAAAATAACAAGATGATTAAAATGATCTTCTAACAACATATATATTCTTTAGTGTTAATGGAAAAACTTCTTGACTCAGATTTGAATTAACATATTTTACGCAAGGTAAATCCTATACAAGAAAGAGGTCTTTTTTTATTGATAAGATTGTTCTTTTACAAGAGAAACTGAGGCTCAGTAATGTTTCTGATTTTTAGAAAATCAGTATAATTCTGTACTTAAAAATTGGCACATTGTGTGAGTTCTGGTACCTTCAATTGCTACCTTTTAATATAAAATTAATTATATAAGAATGATAACTATATAACCTTATGTTCTCTAAATTCTTCCCATTAAGCTATTTAATTATTTTACATGTTTTCTATTCTTCATTCAGTCTTAAACACTATAAATTTTTTGCTTTATTACATGTAATAAATGTAGCCATATTCTGCTGATATTAATATTTAAATACATTTGTTATAGAAGAATACAGAATGATTCAACAGCTACATAGATATACATATGTGTGTATATGTGTGTGTGTGTGTGTGTGTGTGTTTTAAAGATTTTATTTATTTATTCGACAGAGAGAGAGACAGCCAGTGAGAGAGGGAACACAAGCAGGGGGAGTGGGAGAGGAAGAAGCAGGCTCATAGCAGAAGAGCCTGATGTGAGGCTTGATCCCAGAATGCCGGGATCACGCCCTGAGCCGAAGGCAGACGCTTGACCGCTGTGCCACCCAGGTGCCCCATGTGTGTGTTTTATATATCTACGTATGTGTGTGTATGTATGCATGTGTGTATATATTTTTTCTTGCCACCAACTCATTTTGAACTGAATAGCTGAAAAAAAAATTCCTAATTGAGACAGTTTAATCTGGATCCCACCTAACCCCTCTGATGATAAAAGAAAAGTAGGAGTAATATCATAAACACTTTGACCCCTAGAAACAAAAACATCAATGCAAGGATGAAAACTATTTTGACTTATCAGTCATATTTCATTTTTCTCCAATGATGATTTTTTTTTCTTCCTTCTGATGACAAGAAAAAAAAAAGTGCTTGGTTCCAACATTAAAGAACATATTTTATTTATAGCCAGGCAGGCTTGAAATTCTTCATTTTAAATCCCTGCTGAACTTTAGAGAAACCTTTAAAAACTCAATTACATTTATACTAGGCTTTTACCCCAGCCTTCAGAGTCCAGAATTCAAATGCTCAGGGAAAAGCAACCAGTGCTAAAAATCTACAGGACCATATGAGTGTCTTAAATGAGAGCTATCCCTAAGCTTTGTTTGCAAAAAAACATGGACAGTGTTCCTTTTCCTGGGAAAAAATGTTGGGTGGTATTCAAATGAAAATGGTTGCTGATTGCTGCACATGAAATAATTCTATATTGTTATATCTTTTTAGTGGATTTTTTTTTTTAGTTTTCATTATCAGAATGGCAATTTATCAGATTAACTTTTTAAGGATCAATCGTCAAAATTACTAATCAAAGTAACGTTAAAGGAAACTAAATAACTTCTGATCAGTTACTTTTTTTAGCAAGCATTTTCTAAACAACAGCTTAGTAGCCATAAGTCCATATGGATATTGCACTTCTATTTTACTTTTAACTGAATTTAGAAGATGCAGAAAAAGTATATTCCTACATTAATGAAGACAAGTAATTATTGTAAGATAATTAATCATAGAGATTTTCCGAAGATTGTAGCTAATCACAGAAGAAGACATTCTTCCTCAGGAATTCATATATTATTTCTTAGAAACTTCAAATGAAGAATTAGTTATGTTTATTTTTGTCTCTAAAGAAAATAGACAAAACCTGTAATTTTGATAAGAAAAAATGTATAAATAAATAAATTGTAATCTTTTTGAAAATATTTCTCAGTACTAAAGACTTATGTTACTTATATACAATGCTTATCTACTTATGTACAGAGTAACTCTAACATTTAAATAATTCTAATTGTGAAATCAGGTGCTGAAAGTTTGTCCTGAAAATTTCCAAACCTTCGATTATATAAAAAAAAATTTTGGCATTGACTGTCATAGCAGAAAAAAGTACATTATAAATTCAAGATATTAAAACATACTTAGTTAATTCAAGTAACAAATGTTTCATGCTTGAGTACATATGAATCATTTAAAGAAAGTTGAACTTATTGTTCATAACAACAGCAAGTCTTGGTTCTTATTTTTATGAATACAAGTAAATTTTTACCTATATCCAAAGCATTGATTTTAATTACCAAGTTTATTCCAGTTAATCTTCAATAACAAAAAGATCAAACAATACTCAAATAAAAGCTTTTCTTTAAAATATGTAATCAATATTATTACTAATCGTGGTCTTTATCATTTGATTTTGTTTTCTTATAAACATTGATTGTTGACTTGCAAGGATCTGGCACCTAGTAATTTGTTGGCAACATACAAGTGAATGCAAGTCTAATCTTCAAGTAACTCATAATGTCATAGGGAAGACAAGTTTCCCAAAAAAGATGTGTAAATAAAATGTGGTAGGTGCAGTGATAGGTATATTGAAAGAGTATTAAGAAATGTTCCTAAGGGGAAGAAGAGAAAGAAAGAAAAGTGACAGAATATCATGTTAGGGTAGTATCTAGTAGAATGTGATGGCACAGCTGATCGTAAGTGGTGAATGGAATTTAGCTGGGGGAGACATGAGACATGTAAAGTAGTACAAAAGTAAATTTATGGATTTAGGAAAAGAAGACGTTTGTGTAGACAACTGTGAAATGTCTACACTTAGAATATAAAGTGTTCAATGGTGTTATCAGATGAAGCAAGAGATGCTGGTAGTAGAGTTGGGCAGAACCTCATTTCCTCCATTGGGAACTCACTGTATATCTTATAATGATAAGGGAGCACCGGAGAATTTTAAATACAATAGTAAAATTAATATTCTAATGTTTACCTTTTTTCCCTCTCTAGTTACTGTAGGGAGGATGGATTTGAAGGAAATAAGAAAAGAGACAGGGAATTAATCAGAAGATGGCTCTGGTAGCTCTGGCATGGCTTTATAAAGGGAAGGAAACTACATTGGGAGGTCGTAGAAATAGATAAAGCAGGTTGTTTTCTGCGTTATTCCTTATGTCACTGTGATTTCAGAGAGTTATAATATGATTTGATCTTTTGCAAAATGTAATTAAATGGCAAGGAATAGAACTTATTGAAATACAATTTTATTTTTACACAATTGTAGCAGATAGGGTCATACATATCTCTCAATCGTTTTCTGATTTTTTTTTTTATAATAGAGGCTTAAAAGTTTAAAAAGTACGTTTCCGAACTTCAATTGATATTCATGTTGTGATTTTGGTTCTATCTCATGTGGTTCCATATGAGATTTGAATTCAGGACCAGTTCAAGGGGGATGGTTGGAAAATGAGTGACAGCCATCCTCTAGCTCTGGAGCAGTGTGATTTTCGGATCCAACATTCACAGCAGTAGGTTCTCATTTCCAAGATGATAATTAATAGGGTATGACTCCAGGGTCAGCAGTTAGGGTGGCAGTTTTCTGACTGAAGCAGAAGCAGCACGCCTTTGGTGGGCTAGTTCTGCTGATGTAAATATTGCTTAAAAATCATTCCCAAGGAGGGTGTCTGGGTGGTTCAGTAGGTTAAGCATCTGCCTTTGGCTCAGGTCATGATCCCAGGACCCTGCTAACCTCAAGTATTCTAATTAGAGTGCATGCTTATTTTTAAATAATTTACAAACATGTACATATTATGAATTAAATGTAGTAAATAAAGTAAAATAAAATAATGAACCATAGTAAATTGCCAAAATTTGATCATTATGACCTATAAACCCAGCAATTATGATTTATAGTTGTACTTCCTCAGTTTATATAAATAGTATCATTTCTTTCCTGCTTCTTACTGCTTTTATTTTTGTACTTAATACTGTGTTTTGATTAATTACTATTATGCAGCTATTTATTTAGAACTAAATTGTCTGGTTATCAATACAAAATATTTTCAAAAGATATAGAGCATGTTATTTACTCAGTTCATAATTTATATACATTCATGTTATTTTATAATTTATTTTCAGTTTGCAAACAATTGTACAATTATTATCCTTACACACTCTAATTTGTGTGCATATGTGCAAATGACTCTAGGGTATATACAAAGAGATATAATTGTTATATGTATTTATTCCTACTTTAAATTATGTATCTGAATTTAGTTTCACCACCAGAAGGCCACACATCTGGCCTATATAATTCTAGCACCTTGCAGAATTGCTTCACTGAGTTATGCTTAATGTTTTGTGCCCATCATTAACAGTAGTTTCATATAAAAAACTGCATCGTGGAAAGTACTCAAGCATCTACTGCAGAAAACGCTGTCACTGCATAATCCTTTAGTGTTTTGCCATACTTCCCACAGAAATTATTCCATTTTCTGAATTATCTCTAATTATAATGTATAAGATTTTACAGGAGAATGATTATGAATTCAATAATTGAAAGGTATCTATTCCATCATTTTCTACTTTACTCTGTAAACCAAAATGACAACTGAAGTTCAATTAAAACAATTATGTTGGTTGTTTAGACGTGTATGTTTGCTTTGCTTTACTAATTCTGTCCATACTATTCTTATCCAAAATGTATTATTCACATGATGTATTTATTATTTTATCAAGCATTTAGAAAGCCACAGTGATTTCCAATGATAGGCTTGAATAAAATCAGTCTTAATATCTAATATCTACCTTTTCTCTTGGTGTGTTAAATAGTATATTTTACACCCAGCTGAATATATATTAATAATTGAAGGTAAAAGGAAATGTCATTTCTTCTCAATAACAACATGAACAGCAAACAATATAGATAGATGAGACCGGCTTTCCGCAGGTATAATTTCATTGCAAGTGATGTGTAGTAAATTAGATACTCATGAGGATAGTTTGCCCCCACCAATGTTCTCAAAGGCCCATTAATTTAAATGTAAATTAATATAAAATGAGAAGGATCTTAGAAACCTTTCCAGGTTAATAACAAATGTGCTTGGACATGTTGTTCATTCAGTCTACATAATTGAAAACTCGAGATAAAATCTCAGTAATGATTCTTCCAGCATTATTTAAGGGAAAGAGTGAGAATCTCTGGAAGGCATGGGAATTCTGGAAATTATAAATGAGTTTTCCAAAGTATTTTATATATTCTTTAGGAAAATGTATAGTGATCAACCCTTCAAAATTCAACTGCATGTTATGAGTACATGAAAAATCACTTCCTAAGGAGTGATGTTAGTGAGATGGCAGAATAAGAGGTCCCCAACTTCTGTTCCCGCACATAAATGATAACCTGGTCACCATCCATGGACAAAAGTGCATTGATGGAAGTTTTGGAATCCAGGTAGGAAGATGCAAAACTTCAGCGAAGCTCAAGAACAAGGAACTCAGCTTTGAAAAAGCAAGTCTATGCTCTGGTGGCAGGTTTGCCAATGTGGTCCTTCTACAGACCAAAAGCAGACCTATTTCCTTTATAGACTTGGCTACAGCCCTATGTGGATTAGATCTGCAGTGAATTCAATCCACTAAGGGATCCAGGAACAGTCATGCCTACCCATACCCTTAGTGATTGGCTCAGTGGGTAGAGACCTGATTGCAGATTCTGAAATGGCTCTGTGACCTGGCTCGTGTAACACTCTGTCACAGTTCCAGAGCAGTTCTGCATGGCCAGGTGCCTCTCCAGGCACTTGACAGGTGTCTGTGCAGGGACCCAGAAGGACCCACACCCATCTATTTCCCTGGTAAAAGGCCCACTGTCTGTCCATGGCAGCCCCATAAGTGGTCCTGTTAACTGGCCTGTAGTCTCAGAGGCACTCTCATCCACCTGCGTATCTGACAAGAACCACGTCTGCCCATACCTTAGTAACAGGCCTGCTGCCTTCAGGCTCAACTGTAGACCTGGGAACAGCCATATGACCTGACAGCCCTGCTTGTCTAGATCCCAGATGCAGTCCCATCAGTTTGGGGGTCTTGCCCACAGGTACCTAAAAAGGTACTCGAAATCACTGATCATCAAGGAAATGCCAACAAAGACCACAATGAAATATCACCTTATACCTATTAGAATAGCGATATTAGAAAGATAAGAGATGGGACACCTGGGTGCCTCAGTCCGTTAATCATCCGCCTTCGGCTCAGGTCATGATCCCAGGTGCTGGGATCAAGTCCCGCACTGGGCTCCTTGCTCAACAGGGAGCCTGCTTATCCCTCTGCCTGCCACTCCCCGTGCTTGTGGATTCTCTCTGTGTGTGTCACAAATAAATAAGTAAAATATTTTTAAAAATTAAAAAAAGATAATAAGGATTGGTGAGAATGTGGAGAAAAGGGAACCCTTGTGCACTGTTGATGGAAATGAATATTGGTACAGCCACGATAGAAAACAGAATGTATATAATTAAATAATTATAATTACATAATTAAATGAAAATAAACTTTAAAGGTGCAATTTTAAATACATTCTAATTGCTTAGTATATGTTTACAGCTCCCATAAGTTCTAAATTCTTGACTTGAGGTGACTCATAAGAAAAAGGTTATCTTAAATTGCACAGAGGTTTATTTCCTACTAATTATATTTCTGTTTTCTTTTTTCTACCTCATCAACAGTAGCCTGAGTTTACCACATCTTTTCTAAAATTTATTCTTACAAAAATAATAAAATATAAATCACTCTGGAAGTAAAGGGAAAAAAGGATTACCAAATATATATTGAATGTAAGATATATTAAATTATTTGTGGTTTAATTTCAAATTCAACTGAGTGTCTTTTTTTTCTCTAAACCTAGAAGCCCTAGAAAATATCAAATCAACCAACACAAAATTAAGTGCAGCTTTGACATATGACCACTTTATAATTTGGTAACCAGTACAAAGTATGCAGCCATAAAGTCTAATTTCCATTTTTTCTTTAAAATAACATCCTGAATTAATAGTGCATCTGCATATATTGTTCTACCTGTCTGGAAACCTGTCAAGTTCCCAGTGAATTTAGTACTATCCTGAATTTGATCCTATTAAAATACAGAACGATGTAGCTTTTTTTTTTAAATGTGAAGCACTACAATATTTACTCCATTGCTTTTAGAATTCCATGATTCTATTTTATGATAACATGAAGCTGATTAATGCATTCACTCAGCAAATACTTATTGAGCACTTACCATGTCTCATTTTCTTAATAAATTCAATAATCCACTCATTGCTTTCTGCTTCAAATGTACTTGTCTAACTGACTAGATTCAGTTATTTGGAAAGAAAAAGACCCTCCTATATGAACACTGAGGCCTGTTATGGGTTGAATTCTATCCCCCAATAAAGCTATGTTGAAGTCCAAACCACTAGTATCTTAAAATGTGACCTTATATGGACATAGGACCTTTACAGAAGTAATCAGGTTAAAATTAGGTTATTAGTGTGGGCCCTAATCCAATATGGCTGTTGTCCTTCCTAAAGGGGAAATTTGGACACAGAAACAGACACATATAGAAGGAAAGCAATGTCAAGAGGAACAGGGAGAAAACCATGTGAAGCTGAAGGCAAAGATTGAAACTATGCCGCCACAAGCCAAGAAATGTCTGGGGCAACTAGAAACTGATGGAGGCAAAGAAGGAAACATCTTCTCCAAATTACAGAAGGAAGGTGACCCTGCCGACACCTTGATTTTGTACTTCTAGTGCCCAGAACTGTGAGACAGTAAGTTTGTGTTGTTTTAAGCCACCAAGCTGTTGGTACTTAGTTATGCCTGCCTTAGGAAATTCACAGAAAGCCTATTTAATAGACAACATAACTTACGTCTCCTAGACCTGACCTGATATGTTCTTAGCATTTTACCTCAGGTAATAGTTTATGATATTGAATCATAAGATTCTGAGTTCTTTTGTATTTGCATAACTTGACCAGTAAAATATACATAGCTGGGATGAGAGATAATATTTCTAATGTGTTTATTTAAAAAATTATTGAATGCTGACCATATGCCAGTCACTTTTTTTAAGGTTTTACGAACAAAACAGTGATAATCATCATCATCTCAAGATTTTCAGAATCATGGAGCTTTCATTAAAATTGACTCATCAAATAAAGGTCAAAAAGAGATTTAATATAACCAAGATGGAAAGTAAAATTAGACATGTTGCTGTTTTTGTTATTGCATATATCTCTATCCTTGTCCTGATCCTTATTTCTATATTTATCTCTATCTGAATTGCATCTTTGTATCTATTTCTTTCTTTAAAAAGATTTATTTACTTAGAGAGTGTGAGCAGGGGGAGGGGCAGAAGGAGAGAGAGAAAGAATCTTGAAAAGACTCCCCACTGAGCACGGAGCCCAATGCCGGGCTCGATTCCAGGACCCCCGAGATCATGACCAAGTCAGATACTTAACTGACTGAGCTACCCAAGTGCCCCTATATCTATTTCTGTACACACATTATCTAAGTATTTAGAAATGAAGAGAAGGAAAGCTTTATTTTCAACAGAAAAAAAAAATACTAATTCAATGAACTTAGAAATCTATGTACCCAAAGATAGTGTCACAATGCATAGTCCTCTAATACTAATATTAGAATTTCATTTGTACATTATGCAATGTAATATAACTGTGATTGATCATGTAATTCTTGGGGGAAAATCATAAACTTTGTATTACTATTCAGAAAATTTAATTAAAATGCCAATAGCATCTTAGGATTTACTTTTAGAATAATCAGAAACTACAATTATTCTATCTTGCATTCAGAGTTGTGCCATAAGAAAATGAAAGCAATTTTAGCAACAAAATAATACCAAAACAATGAGGCATCACAATGGTTATGTCATCATGAACTAACTGATTTTATATTAACTTTGTGAATTCCAAAGCATATGATATCGCCTCTGTCTAAACAAAAATGTTGACGTTGGTGTAAACATGCTTTCAATTACTTTCATGTATCTAAATATATTTTTTCTCTTTTAATTAATGAAGTATATCTCTCAGCCATAATCATATCAGAAGTTTTATTTTAAACCAAACTTAAACAAAACTAATTTTGTACTTTCTGAAGAGTAATATCTCAGTTGATAGAAATATAGAATATAATTTTGTAGCACTTACTATGTGCCAGACAGAATTCCAAACAAAGTGTGTGTGTGTGTGTGTGTGTGTGTGTGTTTGCATACATATGCAAACATGAAGAAATTCTCTTCATGTTTAGATAGGAATACACTGTTTTTATTATTAATTTTCAAATGAGGAAATTATAAGTGATGCAACTCAGATTTCAATTTTAGTAACCTATCTCCAAAATTCATTCTTTAAAAAACCATGCAAGAATTTGCAACATGAGTGGAGCTAGAGTGTATTGTGGTAAGCAAAATAAGTCAGTCAGAGAAAGACAAATACCATATGATTTCAATAATATGTGGAATTTAAGAAACAAAACAGATGAACATAGAAGGGAAAAAAACAAGAGAGAGAGAGGCAAGCCAGAAAACAGACTCTTAACTGTAGAGAACAAACTGAGGTTTAGTGGAGGGGAGATGGGTGGGGAGATGGGTTAAATGGGTGATGGGTATTAAGGAGGCCACTTGTGATGAGCACTCGCTGTTGTCTGTGAGTGATGTATCACTAAATTCTACACCTGAAACTAAAAAAAAATTCTATAATTTATAAATATATGAAAATATTTAGCAGATATATGTATATATGTATTTATTATATATGCATGCAAATATATATTAAAATATATCATCTTACTATTAAAAAACATACACGATAACATATGCTTATAGTAGAGCTATTTATATAAAATTACTAAACTTAATAATACATGAAAAAATTTTTCTTTGCAAATATTAGTACAGATTTATCCATGACTTCAGAAAATTATGTCTTTTGAGAGTACAGAAGAACTAATATCAGCATGAGTTACAGTCCCCTTAAATTTCTGTTTTTTTTTGTTTTGTTAGTATCTATTTGAATTGACTATAAAGTCATACCTCATTTTGTTGCACTTTGCTTTCTAGCACTTTGCAGATAATTGTGTTTTTTTTTTACAAATTGAAGGTTTGTGGCAACCCTGCATTGAGCAAGTCTGTAGGGGCCATTTTTTCCAACAGCATTTGCTTACTTTGTGTCTCTGTGTCATATTAGAAATTCTCACAATATTTTAAATTTTTTCATTATTATTATATTTGTTATGGTGATCTATGACCAGTGATCTTCGATGCTACTATTCTAATTGTGTGGGGGTGCCATGAACTATACCCATATAAAATGGCAAACTTGATAAATGTTGTATGTGTTGTGACTGCTCTACCCACCAGCTGTTTCCCCATCTTTCTCCCTCTCCTCAGGTGTCCCTATTGCCTGAGACACAATGACATTGAAATTAGTCCAGTTAATAACTCTACAATGGCCTCTAAGTGTTCAAGTGAAATGAAGAGTCACACAACTCTCACTTTACTTAAATCAAAAGCTAGAAATGATGAAGCTTAGTGAGGAAGGTATGTCACAAGCCAAGATAGGACAAAAGCTAGGCCTCTTGCACCAGTTAGCCAAGTTGTGAATGCAATGGAAAAATTATTAATGGTTGACACACAAATGATAGGAAAGTGAAATAAATAGCCTGATTGCTGATACGGGGGAAGTTTTAGTGGTCTAGATAGAAGGTCAAACCAGCCACAACATTCCCTTTAGCCAAAACCTAATCCAGAGCAAGGCCCTAATCCTCTTCAATTATATGGAGGCTGAGAGAAGAGAACCTGCAGAAGAAAAGTTTGAAAGTAGCAGATGTTGGTTCATGAGGTTTACGGAAAGAAGCCATCTCTATAACATAAAGTGCAAGATGAAGCAGCAAGGGCTGATGTAGAAGCTGTACCAAGTTATCCAGAAGCTCTAACTCAGATAATTAATAAAAGTAGATACACTAAACAACATTTTTCACTGTCCTAAACAAACTGTTTTGGAAGAAGATGCTATACAGGACTTTCATAGCTAGAAAGAAGTCAATGCTTGGTTTCAGAGCTTCAAAGGAGAGGCTGACTGTCTTGATAAGGGTGAATTCAGTTGGTGACTTTAAGTTGAAACCAATGCTTATTTACCATTCTAAACTTCTAAAGCTCTTAAGAATTATGGTAAATCGATTCTGTGTATGTTCTATAAATGGAATAACAAAGCCTAGATGACAGCCCATCTGTTTACAACATGATTTAATGAATATTTTAAGCCCACTATTGAAACCTATTGCTCAGAGAGAAAATTCTTTCAAAATATTAGTGCTCATTGACAATGCACCTGGTCATCCAAGACCTCCGATGAAGATGTACAATGAGATTAATGTTGCTTTCGTGCCTGCTAACACAATATCCATTCTGCAGCTCAATAATTAAGGAGTATTTGTGATTTTCAAGTCTTATTATTTAAGAAGTACTTTTTGTATGGTTATAGCTGGCATGGATAGTGATTCCTTGGATGCATCTGGGCAAAGTAAATTGAAAACTTTCTGGAAATGATTCACCATTCTAGATCCCATTAAGACAATGTATGAATTATAGGAAGAGGTCAAAATAGCAAAGTCAATGGGAATTTGAAGAGGTTGACTTCAACCCTCATGCATGACTTTGAGGGATTCAAGCCTTCAGTAGAGGAAGTAACAGCAGATATGGAGGAAATAAGAAGAGAACTAGAACTAGAAGTGGAGCCTGAAGATGTGACTGCATTGTGTAATCTCATGATAAAACTTGAATGGATGAAGAGTTGTTTTTTGTGGATGAGCAAAGAAATTGTTTTCCTGAGAAGGAATCCACTTCTGGTAAAGATGCCGTGAAGATTGTTGAAATGACTACAAAAGATTTAAAAATTTCATGAACTTAGCTGATAAACCAGTGGCACAGTTTGAGAGGATTGACTCCAATTTTAATAGAGGTTCTACTGTGGGTCAAATGCTATCAAACAACATTGCATGCTACAAAGAAATAGTTTATGAAAGGAAGAGTCCATCAGTTGTTGTCCTATTTTAAGAAATTATCACAGCCATCCCAACCTTCAGCAACCACCACCCTGATCAGTCAGCAGCCATCAACATCAAGACAAGACTCTCCATCAGCAAAAAGATTACAACTTGCTAAAAGCTCAGATGATGGTTAGTAATTTTCAGCTATGAAACATTTTTTAATTAAGGTATGTGCTTTTCTTAGACATAATGCTATTGAACACTTAATAAATTATAGTCAAGTGTAAACATAACTTTTGAATACACTAAGAAACCAAAAAATCCATTTGACTCTCTTTATTGCCATATTCACTTTATTGTGGTGCTCTGAAATCAAATTCACAGTGGCTCTAGATATGTCTGCATTGGATGAAATACCTTGATTTTTCTTTCCTCCTGCCTCATTATCCCCTATGTGTATTATGCACAGCATTAATCACACCTTCTGACTATAGAAATTTCTTAAAGAGAATTCTCCCTAATTTCCTTCTAAATAAAAGAAAGTAAGAAATAAGAAATTCTTCTTTACTCTTCCACTAAAAGAATGAAGCAACATTTATGTTTGATAGAACTTAAGAGTTTTTGCCATAATTTAATTTTTTAATTTATATCATATAGTAAGATAATTTTAAATTAGAATTGCCTTGAGGATTTTAAATGTTTTGTTGAAAAACTACAACTTCCTATGTGTTCTAAAAAATTTAGTGAAAGGTGTTCAGCAATAGATAATGTCTTTTTTAAAAAAATTTTTAAAAATACTTGACAATAAATTAGAGGATATAAAACTTAGTTTAAAACAGATTTTTTAGCAGGCATAAATTTAACCAAAGAATCAGTGGTTTTGTTGTTTTGTTTTAAGAATCGGTGATTTTGAACTTAGCAAGGATCTCTAACAAAACCATTTGTTCTAATCCTCAAATGCTAAGACAAAAATGAGATTTTTATCAGTATATTATAAACGAGGCAACAAGAGCCAGATAGATTATGTAACATTGGAAAATTGACTCATAGTTTCTGGAGGGCAGTGGTTTGGGAGGATAAAGGGGAAAGTTCTATGGTCCTTATTTCTGAACTTTATCTCTGATATAAAATATTTCACTCTATTTTTGATTGAATTAATGTTATTTCAAATTAAGTTATGCTCAAAACACTACATACCTAGTAGTGCCTTCTTTGAGTAGAATTTGAGTATATTCCTGTTAAAAATGAATTTATGTCTCCAATAATAAATTCAAAATCTTGCTGTGTTCATTTTATGTGTTTAAATACGATAGTATGGATTATATTTTGGAACTAATTGTGGAGACAACTTCAATTTTGTGTTTTGTCAAAATAATTTAGGACTGATCATAGAACACCGTTTTTACCTTCTAGATACAAAAACACATTTTCGTAACTTGAGTACTTTGGAGAACAGTAATACTTGACATTTTTTACTTCTTAAACCAACATAAATAAACATTAAAATTGATTTTTTAGTTTGTCCCACCCAAAAATTTAATTCTTGCCAATGAAAGAGGTCACATGTACAGGTTAAATGAAACTTCTTCTTCTAACATGAGGAAACTTGCTCGACAAAAAAAAAATATTTTGGTTCACCACATTCTTTCCTTCTCCTTACAGTTGCCCCATTATGTGAGCTTCATTTTCATTGTGAGACCTATTTTATATTTAACCCTTGTATTGAAATTTGACTGGATAAGAAATTTAATTTAGTAATTCCAAGGGGGAAAAAAAGGTTTACACGGTGCATGAAAAACATTACATAGATATGACAGTTTCTGCCAATACTAGAATACTAAAATTAAGTCAAAACATAAGATTACTGAATGCCCATATGGGTGGGTCTGCTGGAGTTACATTTTTTAAAAGGAATATGAAAAGCATTTACTTATATATCCACACAATCTGTATATAGTTACTGGGGACATGAATTTTTTTATGCACTGAAGTCGGTGTTCTGTCAGAGTACAAGGAAGAAACCCATCACATAGATAACCAAAGCATGAAAGGATAAAATGCAGATTATAATATGATTAGAAAAGAAATTTGTTATTACAGTAAAATTAACTAGATTAGATAGAGAAAAAGGGGTATCAGATAGAATTGAAGACTAAACAAATGCCATTTATACAGTAGTTTAAGGCAGAATAAAAGGTGAAACTAATAATTCTTTTATAATCACATAAATCAAGGTCTGAGTCTGTTATCTTTCAGCTGTGTAACTTCAGACAAATCTTTTAATATTTTGGTACTTCTAAATCTTGACTGTTCTGGTTAAGCTCTATGCTAATTTCTAACCGATATTCCATAATCTACAAACCCAGAAAAGAAGAAGTCACTGTCAGTGCTTACATAGAGGAATTAATACAATTAAATTGCTAAAGTAGATAATATAACTTGGAAGTCATGCATAAAATGTCTTCGAATGAAGTGATATAGTTGAAAGGAATCTGCAATGGTCTAGGTAAAAAACAAAAATTTTCTGCTCTGTTTTTGATACTTAAAATAGAAGTACGAAGATATAGTGAAGTCAAAACCCCACCCTGGTGCTATGCTCTGCTAAGTTTGCTACTTCTATAGTACTGTTCTAAATTAAATATAGGTCATGTTTTTGAATATTCAGCAATTCTCTATGAATCTAGACTCAGCACAGCAGCAAGGCAATATAGTTAAAAACAATCTGTAGTAATACCTTGTACATAGAGAGTTAGAGAAAATAACTATTGGAAAAAACTATCAGTAGGAAATTTGACACAATGGAAAGCTGCCACTTCCCATATTAGAAATGAATACTACTTCCTGCTCCCAGGAGCAGCTTTCTACAGGCTTAGCTTCAGAACTGGAGTAAGATATTTGGGTGGTGTCTACACCATAGTGCAAAGAAACCCAATTGTGGTATGAATTGCCTTCATTTGCATAGAAAATTCAGATTCATTCCTGTTTCAAATCAATGCTATGATTGAAAGACAAATGACTTTGTTTTATTCCTGACAAATATTTTATAGCATAATATTTGTATGATGTTATACCTTGCTGCAGAAGAAATCATTAAAACAAATACATATTAAAATACTCTTTATATATTTTGGAATTGACAACTTGATTAACGTACATCCATCACAGTGAATGGCAACATAAATGCCATGCCAGGAGTTCTGTAATTACCATGATCTTTCATAGAATAATTAGAGTTAAAGGGAAGGTTGACAGCTTTCCTCTAGAGAAACAGTAAAGTATATGAAACATCTTACCAGAGTTTAATTTTGATGGCATGCTTGCTACTACTTTATTAATGATGGGTTTCTACAATGTGAGTCATGAATCAATGAAAAAAACCCAAAAACACAAAAATTAATATGGAGGGGGAAATATGTTTTCATTTGTATCACCTAAGAATTTCTTAAAATTCTCACAGGAAACAAAAATTCCAAAAATAAATTTTATGTGATATAAAATCAATTTCATTTTTATTCCAAACTCAATTCAAAAGAGGAGACAGTAGGTTTATACATGCCAATAGTAGAAGCATGAGTAGAAAGTAAAAATGAGTAAAACGAACATGGTAATACCAGAAATAAAATTATTAGTAGTATTAGCAACAATAACTATTACATATTGCTCTTCTATTAGGTTTGAAGGCAATTAATACACAGTAAGTCTAATTTTCAGTATAAATACCTTTTATATTATTTCCTATTAATTCCTAAAAAATTTAGTTACAGAGTAACCAACAACTATATAATGGTAGTTAATATTTAGTTCATATCTTTCTAGCTTAAATGGATAAATAATCCATTTAAGACATTTCATAATAAAGTATGAAATTCAAAATTAAGTATGAGGTCTGGATATTTATAATCTAATGTCCTTCAATTCTAATTTCCATAGTACAAATAGTCTAAAGAACATAAGACCAGACTAACTTATAACAACTCAATATTTTTTTTTATTTTCTGTTTTCCATGTGAAATTAAGAAAGATATTTTTTGTGTCCCCTCTAAATAATAGTAAAATTTTAGATTGATGTATGTCCACTATCCAAATCATTCACTGATGTTTATCAAGTAATCTGTGAGAAATAGTTAAAATAATCCAGAAAATTATGTTAGTAAGTATATATTAAATACCAAAGAAGAAATAAAGCCCTTAAGTTAATAACAAAACACATTAAGTGGAGATAATAAAACTGAGCCTCCATCTCTAAATTATATACATGGCCGAGATGGATTGGGATTATGAATGTGACAAAATTGTTGAGGTCAGAGAAAGAGTGACAACCCATTTCCATGAAACAAAATTAGCCACACTAGGAGACTAGGTTTCTGATCATAACTCAAGCAGATTTGTGGTGAGGGTATAATGAAATAGTTCACATGTTTAATTTTTGTTTGTTTTTTTTTAAATATTTGAGTAAAACTGAAAGTTTTAGGGGACTCAAAAAGGAAATTTGGGCTGGAGCTCCAAATTTGTGAGTCTTCTGCCAGTGGGAAGGAATTAAAGATGTCTATCTGGGTGGGAGTGCTGTAAAATGAAAGGAAATCAGATCCAGGACAGAGTCTTGATAGTGGTCAATATTAAATAGCTGGTGGAGAAGACTTGTTTCTGTAAAAGACATTGACGTGGAGGAATATTAATGGAAATAATTTGTTTAGTGAATGCAAAGAAAGAAAATGTTTCAATAGTACATTATGATAAACAATATTAAATGCTAATAACTACATACTTTGAGGAATGAATAATAAGTGCTTGAAAACATGGCTTACATAATGCCATTACTAAGAGAAGTTTACGTGGAGAAATGGGCATAAGATCAAGAATAAGTGGGTGAATTTATTGCAGGTAATTGGTTACCTAGGTAATGGAAAGTCAGAGGTAAAGAAGTATGATGCCCAAATTAAGATATTATCAACAACAGAAGTCACTACAACTTTTACACTACAGGAAAAAAAGGAAGAAGGGAGTTACCCAAGACCCAGAGGGCAGGTTCATATATAGCAATCTGAAACCATGTGGGCTTTTCTGGTAAGAGTGACAGAGGAGGCCAATCATTGCTAGGGAGCTAGTCTGAGTTTGGGGATGGGGATAGTCACTCTTCTCGGGCTAGGAATTGCTAAGGGTTGCATGGAAGAAGATAGCACGTGATGAACTGGCATCAATGGTTTAGTGCCCCAACCAACAAACTTAACAGTAACAATTTGAGAGACACTTCAAAATTTTTGGAGGTACCTGAGAAGTAAAATATTGACTAAAGCAGTTCTCCTAATAAAGAACATTGGCTTTTTTCCCGTCTCTGCCTTATTCTGCTTTGTCCTCACTCCTTCCTTCTGGGATAAACTCCCAAATACTTGTTTGCTCCCAAATATACTATCTAGCCTGGGTACCAGACTTAGCTTTTGGGGGAAATCCCATTTAAGAGTTTGTGTTAAAAGTAGCCCCAAAAAACAGACTTTTGGTGTAGAATTCTTTATCCAGGTCAATGACTGGTCAGATGGCAAGAAAAAGCTGATTGTTGACGTGTGTGTTAATAATCCCAGACCTGCTGTGGCATCACAATGATTAAGAACTCACTTGTGGAGGTCTGGAATGGACCTGAATGGGAAACAATGGGTTATGTAGTGCTGTCCCCTGGCATTTGAAGGGTATGAGGGCAAAAGTGATTATAAGAATTGTGCTTTTTTGTTAACCACCTGTAGCCTTGAAGATAGAATGGCAGGCTTAGGGTAGCCAATTACCAACTCAGTGGAAATGTTGAAATCCAGACCTTCAAAATTATTTAAATAGACCCTCATCTCCTGCATTTGATTCAGACTGTGGAGAAAATCACATCAAGATGGCAGAGCTGGAAAGAAAACAAAATGTACAAACTTGATAGATTTCCAACGCTAAGGTTAAAGACCTGAAATGGAGTTTTAGGACCATTATTTTGGGTTTGGAGATTTTTGAATGGGTGTATCTAAAAACCTGTAAATGTCCTAGATTTCCATGAACTCTAGGAGAGCAGAAGAAGCTCTAACCTACTTGCTGGAGGAGATTGGCTTTATTTTGCCTGAAGACTCAGAAAAGATCCAACTGTAAGAAATACATTTCTTGATGATTTTCATCCATTTACTCTCATTGCTCTCAGAAGAAAGTATTTTATCATCATGGTCAAGGCAGGACTTGGCTAATACTGCTGGTGGAAGAAATAATCCATATGGGATTGGACCTTCACATGTTAGACTGAAGAAAGAGTTGATTGAAATTGATAAATAAGAAGTAGTAAATAGATTTGGACCATAAATTAATGGTCCAAACATGGAAAGTGAGGAAAAAGGCAATAAAAAAAATTAAAATTACACATTTGAAATACTAAATTAACTAATAAATTGGTTCTATTATCTCATTGAATGCATAAAATAAATACATTCAACAACTATTATAAAAATAAATTTCTTTCTAAATAGAATAATGTAACCACACAAATATGTACATTTAAATAAGGCAAAACAGAAATTTTCTATGTTGTTAAATTACAAATATGATTTACCAATAAAGTATAAATATTATAAATAAAATATGAAACTTTTAAAAATAAATAAGCAGGACAGTTGTTCTTGATATATATTCATGTACCATACCTATACTATATGTTCACTGGTAATTTCTGGGGGAAAAAAGCTTTCCTCAATCTGGGCTTATATGTTTATTATTTAAATTAAAATAATAATCTTCTTGATTTTGCAACTCTTAATCTTTGAACCTCCAAATGACTCTTATCTATAAGCATAATATTTTTTTAAATTAGGAATATACTCTCCCTGGAGGACAGAGTACCACATAAACTGAGTGTAAATTTTGCTATGTAGTGCATATTCCCTATTTTAACAGTTTTCATATTAAAATGTGTAAATAGGCCAGATCAGCTATTTTCTTATTATCTTCATCTGTATACTTAAAAACGTATTAGAAATTTTTTTTCTTTTTCTCCTTTTTTTATGGGTTCCTTATACTTTCATGGCATAATTTGTAAGACAATTTTACACTATTTCATATGATGTCTGTATAGGTTATCAAAATTGCCATTTTACAGATTAAAAAATGTAGTTTCGAGGACAGTTCCAGCGCTAGTGAAGAAGGATTGAAACCCCCATCACTCTCACACTCCTACGTGAGCTTCTGTGTCCAGTGCTCACAGGCTTGGCAGGCAAGGATCAAGGTCAAGTGTCTGTGTGTGCCTATGAAAGGGAGGGACCCTCCCACAGTCTGGCCAAGAGCAGAATTGAGAGAAATAGGCCCTGGTCTCACTGGATTGTGCCCTCACGAGGACTACTGTCCGTACCAGCTGGTTTAGCTGGGGTGACCTGGCACCGAGACTTGGGAAGGTCAGAGTTGAGTGCCTCGGGTGACTTTGAGGACAAACTTCAAATATTCCTATGCAAAATTTTAAAATTTTAAGTCTTACCAAAAAAGATACACCAGCTTTTTCTCTTTTTTTCTTTTAAAGATTTTATTTATTTGAGAGAGAGACACAGGGAGCAAGAGAGAGAGATCAAGAAGGAACTGGTGGAAGAGCAGAGGGAGAGGGAGAAGCAGACTCCCTTTCAGAGCAGGGAGCCCAATCTGGGGCTTGTGGAAGCAGATGCTTAACCAACTGAGCTACCCAGGTGCCCCTAGACCATCCTTTTCAAAGAGTCTTCCTTATCCCTTAATCCTAAGGTAAAGACCATTGAAGTTGAGTATTTAAATACAGAAAGAAGGTGATGGAGCCCCAGTGGATCTGGAAGCCTCTAATCCCCCCTTCCTGCCCTGCGACAGGCCACAGTGGCCCTCTTCGTGCAAAAGAATCACTGGTGTCCAGGGAGCCCTGCAGGTCTGGATGGCTACAGGGTGCCTTCCGGGGTGACATTTGCTTCCTTGAACACAGTTGAACTGTTCTCAATACTGGAATCAGGATGGGTGGGTTTGGCATTTCATCATTTCCAGTTAAGGCTGAAATAATATTTTCCTCTTCCACTCTTGTTTTCAAGAGTTGGTAACTTTTTTTTTTTTAAGATTTTATTTATTTATTTGACAGAGAGAGACACACAGCCAGTGAGAGAGGGAACACAAGCAGGAGGAGTGGGAGAGGAAGAAGCAGGATCCCAGCAGAGCAGGGAGCCTGATGCAGGGCTCGATCCCAGGACCCTGGGATCACGCCCTGGGCCAAAGGCAGACGCTTAATGACTGAGCCACCCAGGCGCCCCAGGAGTTGGTAACTTTCTAAGACCATTACGATCTGGGCTGAGATTTTGTTCCAAGCTCAAGTGTCTAGAGAATTTTCCTCAGCAAGACTGAATGCTACAAGGTGCTCTCAAAAGTCATATTCTTTTTTTTTTTAATTGAGATACAATTGACAGATAACATAGCATTAGTTTTAGGTGTACAAAATAATGATTTGATATTTGTATATTGTATATTGCAAAATGATTATCAGAATAAGTTTGTTATATCCATCACTACACATAATTACATTTTTTTCTCTTGTGATGAGAATTTTAAGATCTACTGTCTTAGCAACTAGAAAAATATTTCTATAGGGAAAACTCCTAAAATAAGTTGACTATTATGTTATTTGATTTTAGATTCTGCAAAATTATAGGCCTGATACATTTCATTCAGTTGGTATTAGAATATATGTATCCAATTAAAAAGAGCTCCTTCAAAAGATTACTCTCACAAATTGAGATATTTCAAAGCACACTTAAAAATTTTATAATAACATCCTATGCAATGTTAAATTTTTTTCTTTTCTTGTTTGATTTAAACCTACATATCAGTTTTTCCCCATTTGCAAGCTTTATTTTCAGTATTATCTAAAAACATCAAACCTAAAGTTTAATGCACATTTTTAATATTTTGACTTAAAATGTCTAATGTTTTTCTGTAAATAAAACTTTTTTTACAAAAGATTCAGTTCAATAGTAATCTAGTACCTCTGTAAGATCTTAGACTGATTTGACAGTTTGGAGTTTTTTTTTGTGTGTGTTGTTGTTGTTTTTATTATCATATTGAATATGGGCAGCAAAGAGAAAACTTGTTACCATGCTGTTTTCTCTCCCACATTTCACAAAAGTTTCATGTTTCCTTTCTGTAACTAGCTTACATAAGAATATGCCTCTGGTCTAACAACTAAATTTTATCACAATAGGTTGAAAGTCACAGGATTTTGCTTCTTGGGTTTTTTTTTCTTGTGTTTTGTTCTTCTTGAGGTAATTATGAACTGCATAATATATCACTATCAATTCAAAGTACATTTTTGCTTCATAAGTTCTTTAATTTAATAAAAATAATTTTTAATATGATTCTGTGTCCCAGCAAAATGCAAATATTCATATTAGTACAAAATATGCACTATTATTAGCACAAAATAAATTTTTCTTAATATTAGCCTTTTAGACTGGATTTATAATAACATTTACACAAATGTCAGATTTTTTTTATTGGCATAATTGGTTCCCAAAAATTTTAATTTGTTTATTTTAATTGGATGGAAAAAAATTAAACCGTTATTGGATTAATTGGCTTTTCTCATAGAAGTATCTGAAGACACTGATATAAAATTACTACGTTCTTAGGGCGCCTGGGTGGCTCAGTTGGTTAAGTGACCAACTCTTGATTTTGGCTCAGGTCATGATCTCAGGGTCATGAGACTGAGCCCTTTGTGGGGCTCCCACTCACTGGGGAGTCTGCTTGAGATTCTCTCTCTCCCTCTCCCTCTGCGCCTCCCCCCCCACTCTCTCGCTCACTCTATCTCTCAAATAAATAAAATCTTTAAAAAAAATAAATAATAAAGTAAATAAAATAAAATAGTATTTTTTTAACTGTTTGTTAAGTATTTCTTATGCTAAGGGAGCCAGTATACAAGAGCTATTGCACATACCCAGATGTTCTATGAATAGGGCAGCATTTGGATAAATAACAAAATAAAAATTGATATAAATTGTTAGTATATATTACATTGCCTTAGTTTTCACAAAATCTACTTATTATATTGCAGTAAGGTTTTCACATGATCAGGTTAAACTGATGTATCACCAAACGAGATTTGCCTTGAATCACAGTAGTTCTAAAAATTCTCTTATAATTTCAATTTGGAGAAATTTTGTATGTTGAGGATTACAATTAGATTTGTTAATAGAATTAGTAAGCAATATTTAGATTCAAAATTATTTGAATATAAAATATTTCATATCATTAACATTATTGTTTTAATTTTAGCATATAGATAAAATTCACTTTCATAAAGATTCATCACTGATTCTTAAAGTAATATCTAGATCCATGCAAAATTAATTTTCCTTCAGAATTGCATTACTGGGGTGATATAAATAAAACTTTTAAAAAAGCAGTATGTTGCCTCTCCTTTCAGTCGAGACTCTACCTTGATCATAGTTTGTTGTTATTGTTTTTCGTTGTTTTTATCATAGTTTCATTAAACATTTCTTTTTAGGATTAGTTTATGTGAATTTTTCTTTTATAGTCAAGCAAAGGGTTTCATTTATTTTTTTCTAATCTGCTTACAATTTATTGTAATGCAACTCTGTTGGAAATTTCCTAAGCATTTTCTTTCTGTTCTAAATAATTTTTTCTATCTTTAAAAAGTTTTTACACCTATTAAGAGCCAAAAAATAAAGCATAAATTTGCTTGTTTTTTACAAGTGTATGTTGTCATAATATCAAACAATGGTTCACACTACATGAGAGCCTATTGTGGATATTCAAAGTTTTCCCCAACAATGGCCATGATTTGATCCTTTTTTAAAGGATCTTTTGTTTTATTTGTCCGAGTGAATCTGTCTAAATTAAATCTAGTTGCTTTGTATTTAGTAATTTTTTCCATTGGATGTCTGAGAGTAGTTACAAGCTGGTCTTTGAAATATGCTTCATAAATTATTCTAACTTTTAGAGATTCTAGAAAATATTATAAATGATGTTTGAATATTCGAAAGACTGTCATTGTAAGTAGCACAGTTGTGATCACAGTTGTGAATGCCATGCATTCAATTACACACCACACATGTCACAAAGAAATCTTAAATTTTAGCCAAATTCTGGCTTGTAATTTTTTTCCTTTTTATTCTTAATTAACATATAATTATTAACATTTTAATCAAGGACTATGATAACTGGTTGCTTCTCAATCTTCATTTAAGTCAAAAGTCTGCGTTTTCACAAGTAAAAAGAAATCAATGAAACTAGTCATGAGTTTATACTTAGCTGTTTTCTTACTCTCATAGTTCAAAAATATGTAATATAAATCGTAGTTGTTTAACATGATATTGGCCTTGCTACAATCTACTTGACCTAAGTGACATTTCCTTTTAAACCTTTATGTATATTATATTATATACTTTTACTAACCATTAAACTATAATCTTGTTTGAGTCCTTCCTGAAGAGTAGTCATTTGTTTTATCACGTTTTTATCTAACATGTTTTGGCATGTTAGAAAGAAAGCAAGAAAAAAAGAGAGAAAGAAAGAGAAAGAAAGAAAGAAAATACTTATAGTAAACAATGAGTACTCTCTGTAAGTTTGGATCCCCAGTTATTTAAAAGTTTGGTTTCTTTTTTAATTAGAACCACTGACTGACATTTACTCAATGTTTGCTCACATACATCTGGATTCTTCTTCTTCCACTTAAATCTATTGCTTGAAACTGCTATATTTAATATTATCTTGGTTCTGAAATAGCATTTTTTTTCTGAGTTAGAGCCTCAGAATTGGGAGTAGAACAATCTTTTAATTACTGTTAGATTAATTTTCTAAGATTTTTATTTAGAATTTTATGTGTAGGTTTAATGTATAAAACTATATGTATATCCACACATATAAATGTATAAAGATAAATTTATAATTTAGTTTTATATCTGTTATCCTCTTCAAGCACTTTAAGAGTTTTGGAATGAAAACTTAGCAATCATCACAAAATCAATGTGAAATATTCATTATTGATTTACCTCAAATATATTTCAAAATTACACACACAAATGCACAAATCATGGCTAATATAGAGCCTCTAATGTTTTTTTGAACAATTAAAATTATACTTAAAATCAGCTAGATTTGTGGTGTATTGGCATTGATTGCACTTTGCATTATTCTTTACAGTTTGTCTTCCTCATATCACTTGGTATACTGCACTTCTCATTTCTAATTCTGTTTTCATTTGTAGCTTTGCATTTTTTGTTTATTAGATTGTCAAACACTTATCTATTTTATTTAAAAAACAAACAAGCTTCTGTATTTACTTACCAAGTCTTATCAAGTTGAGACTCCTATTTATCACTGCTGTGTTGTCAGAGGAAAGAATATGAATCACACACATAGAACTTTGTGTTGTTTTGTTTGTGAGGCTATATGGCACTGGGATAGAAGTCCATGAATAGTAGGTAGCTTGGAGTCTCAGTAGATAGAAATGTGCCTCTTTTTTAATCCTTATAGAAGGAAATTATAGATGTATTATATAAAAGGCCCTTCTGCAAGGATGCAAAGAACTGGAGGGTTGTGGAAGTATAGCAGAGTAATCACTTGAGAATGTAAATGTTTTTAAGGTTATTTTGAGTGTTTAGATACATTTTCATATGACTCCCCTTTTCTGAAGGATGATGAGGAGGAAGGGAGTTGGATTGTGTTGGATACAACACATACCTATAGACTATAGTTTTTGAGTTTCATTAGACAAAATGTTTATAGAATATTTGAACAGAATCCAAAGATGTTTCCATGAAGGACCCTTTAAGATATAGTGTGGTGGCAGTGGATGGAGCACAGGAAAAGGAGACCAGGATCTACATGGCTCATTCAGGGCACAAAATAATATCATTTTGATGGGGATATAATAGGGAGCTGAGCAATGCTTTTTTCTTACATACAGAAAACAAAATAATCTGACAACTCAAGGAATTCCAGATCAGTAGTAAAGAGTCTAATAGTGAACAACATTGGCAGAGAATCAAGAAAAATCCATGAATTGATGTAAGAGCAAAGAGCTGCTGTAAGTAACACCTAGATGCAAGATAAATGCTGATCAGCACATAGTGACCCTAAGCGAGTGCTACATTACCATATGAGGTACTAGCAGCAGCAGCAGCAAAAAAAAAAAAAAAAAAAAGAGTTACAACTTATCTGCCACTTTTCCCATAGAAAGTTGGAGTCTTTATCAACTCCTCTTGAAGTAGGCTTCTGACAATTTTGGTTAATACAGTATAGCAGGAGCAATGCTAAGTGACATCCAAGGCAAGATCACAAAAGGCCCTCCAGCTTCATGTTGGTCTTCTGACAAACTTGTGCTATTAGAATTGACTTTCTGAATGGTCCTTCTCAGATGCTACTTTTCTGGCACCTGTTTCAGACTGTGAGAATTTCAAGCCACATAAAAAATTCCCAACAAGTTACCTTGATCAACAATCCCAGCTGAGTCCAGCCTAAGAGCAATCCCAGCCCAGTCATCAAACATTTAAAAAAAAAGAATCTTCAGTGAATTCCAGTCCCCATCATTTATGTCACTGTCAGGTGTTAGAGTCCTCTAGGCTGAAGACCTAGTTATTGGGCAACAGGAAAAAGCTGTCCCTACTGTGTCCTCCCTAAATTCCAATGCAGAGAAACCATGACCTTGATCAAACGGTGTCTCATACCTTAAATCAGGCTCATTGGTTACATAACAAAAGGTAAACCAGAACAAAAATCACAAATATATAGTGGTTGATCGGATGGGAAGTTTTACAATGGGCTGAGACAGAGTATATATGAGCTAAGAATAGAAAAGCTGAGTTATTAATATGTATATTTATTTACCCTTTTATATTTCATTTTGAATTTTGTGACAGATACATATATACATCCATACACACATCAACATGCAGTGACTACCACCTCTATGCACACTTAGGTTAAAAACCAAATTTATGAGCTAGTAATATATGCCAAGTGTTGCTGTAGATTCTTTTACCAGATATTCTTATTATACTTTCTTGACAAGACTAGAAACCAAGTGAATATTTCTGTTTAGAAAAAATATGTCACAGTAAAAATATGTTTCAGCGAAAAATTGGTAGATTTCTTGCAGAAAATTAGATGTGATACATTGACATTTTGTTATCCTTTAAATAACTTTGACTTTATTAATTCTACAATATTCAAAGAGTTCAAATATTTAATTTTATTATTTTTGTTTTCATAATTTCATTAAAGTATAAGTGACAAAAGAAATTATATATGTATATATGTTATGTGTCAGTATAAATGACAAAAGATGTTATATACATGGTATGTTTCAGGTTCACCAATGTATTAAGTTTAAAAATTTGCAAATACCCAATTACCATCACCAAGATGGAGATCATTTCCATAACCCAGAAAAAGTTTCTTCATTCTTTCCAGTTAAACTTCACCTGCCATTCATTGAACATCTCCACTTACTGATTTTAGTCAGCATAACTCAAGTGTGCTTGTCCTTTTATTTTATATAAATGGAATCATAGGTGTAGTAGACCATCTCTAACATGACCACTAATAATTCCCACTTCCTAATATTCATGCCCTGATGTATTTCCCTCCCACTGGAATATGCTGGACTTAGTTACCAATATGGAATATGCCAAAAGAAGTTTAGCTTCTAATGTTAGGTAATAAAGAGACTGTGTTTTCTACCCTGGGAGCTCTTGCTACTTCCCTAGAAAGCCAGCCTCAATGTTCTGAAAGCTCCACACAGCAAAGAACTTAGGGAAGACTCGTAGTCCAACAGCCCACGAGAAAACAACTCCTCCCAACATCTGCATGAGTGAGTGTGAAAACAGATCCTCCCTCTATTGAGCCTTCAGATATCACATCCCCAGTCAACACTGACTTTAAGTCAGAGATACCCAGTTAAGTTGTGCTCAGATTCCTGACTCAAACTGTGAAACAGTAAATTGCTTTAAGCCGCTAGGTTTTCATGTAATTTGAAAAGCAACAATAGATAACTAATACATATATGATGCCTGTTTGCTTTGTTCAACATGATATTTTCAAGATAATGTGTATTTGAAATCACCATGGAAAGCATATATCAGTAGCTGACATTTTGTTATATCTAAGTAGTATTACATTATATGAAAATATCAGAATTTTTCAATCATCCCCAGTTGTTGGAATTTTAATTGTTTCCTTTTTTGGTCTACTATGAATAAGGCTGAATGATTTCCTATAGACATATATTTTCATTTCTCCATAAAAATTGCTCCTTTTTCATGACATATAAGTACGTTTCCCTTTTAAACTCAACAGTGTTAACATTTCACACACCCATTAGCAGTATATAAGAAGTTAACTTGTTCTACATCTTCTCCAATATTTTCCATTATAAGTCTATTTAATAGTAGTTGTTCTAGTGGTATGAAGCATAATCCATTGTGGTTCAGTTTGCATATAATGATGTTCAAGTTTTTATGTCCTTATTCAATATTTGTATGTTTTTAGTGAAATTACGCTCAAGTTTTGTACTGTTAATGTATTTATTTATTTATTAAATTCAGTGGCTGCCTTCTAAATACTGATTGATAAAAGTTCTTATCTATCTTGGAAATGAGTGTTGTAGATTTTTTTTTTTTCAGCTATACCTACAATGAATATTTTCTCCCAGTGTGTGGCTTATGCATTCATTTTTCTTATGGTGTCTTTTCATGAGCAGATTAGTTATGCTTATTCCTTTATTTACCTTTTACTTTTATCTTTATTCCTTCCTACATATTTGAACTTCTATCTGGTGTCGTTTAACTTCAGAATAAAGAAATATTCATCATTAATTGTTGTGCAGTTCTCCTGAGACAAATTAAATTTAATTTACTTCAATTTATTTTTTAATATACTTATTTTGTCTCATTTTGGAAATTATTTTCTGAGATAAAGAATTCTACGTTTACTTACACACTGTTGGTGGGAATGCAAACTGGCACAGCTACTGTAAAAAAAGTATGGAGTTTCCTCAAAAAGTTAAAAATAGAACTACCCTGTGATCCAGCAATTACATTACTGGGTATTTATCCAAAGAATACAAAAACACTAATCCAAAGGGGTACATGCAACATTGTTTACAGCAGCAGTATTTACAATAGTCAAGTTACGGAAGCAGCCCAAGTGTCCATTGATTGATGAATGGATAAGGGGTGTGTGTGTGTGTGTGTATAGATGTAGATATAGATATATAGATATAGATATGTATATATATATGAATATTATTCAGTCATAGAAAGAATAAAATCTTGCCATTTGCAATGACATGGACGGAGCTAGAGAGCATAATGCTGGGATGCCTGGGGGGTTCATTTGGTTAAGCATCTGTCTTCAGCTCAGGTCATGATCCCAGGATCCTGGGATTGACCCCCAAGTCAGGCTTCCTGTTCAGCAGGGAGTCTGCTTGTTCCTCTCCCTCTGCCCCTCCCACCCCACCCCCCTCATGCTCTCTCCCTTGCCCCCTTGTGCTCTCTCCCTCAAATAAATAAGATCTTTAAAAAGAGAGCATAATGCTAAGTGCTAAGTGAAATAAGTCAGCTGGAGAAAGACAAATACCGTTTGATTTCACTCACATGTGGAATTTAAGAAACAAAACAAATAAGCAAAAGGAAAAAGAGAGAGACAAACCAAGAAACAGATTCTTAACTGTAGAAAACAAACTGATGGTTACCAGAGGGGAAGTAGGTGGTGGGGGGGGGGGTTAAATAGGTGATGGGGAGTAAGGTATGCAGTTATTGTGATGAGCACCAGGTGATGTATGGAAGTGTTGAATCACTATATTGTACACTTGAAACTAATATAACACTATGTTAACTAACTGGAATTCAAATTAAAAAAAAAAAAGAATTCTAGGTTTACACTTTATTTTGCCCCTAGCACTTTAAAGATATAATTCCAATGTCTTCTTTCTCAGATTTTGGTTTTTTTTCTGATGAAACTTCAGGCATCATTTTTGTTTATTTCTTTATTTGAAATGTGTCCTTCCCCACTAACGCCAGCATTTGTTGTGACTTCCTCTTTATATTTAGTTCACAGTCCTTTGTGATGTGCCTAGTCTGATTTTCTTCATATTTATCCTGCTTTGGACAGACTAAGTTTCTTGGATTTCTGAATTGAGTCACTGATGACACTTTGGGAAAATTCTTGGCCTCTGTTTTCTTAAATATGTCTCGAATCCAATTTTTTTCTGCTCTCCTGAGACTCCAATTAAATGTATGCTAGAACATTTGATGTTTTCCACAGATCTTGGATATTTTCATAATTTTTATATTTTTACTCTTCATCTTTGATATAATTTATAGATTGGCTTTAAGTTGACCGATTCCTTTTTTTCTATTGTGTCTAATTCACTGTGAATTTCAATAATGATTTTTTAACATTATTGTATTTGTCAGCTCTCACATTTTCATTTGCTTCTTTTAATAGTTTCCATTTCTGCATTGAAAATTGCCATCTGTTTAAGTATGTATCAACATTTTCCAAATTTTTTAACTACTATTTTTTCCTAATTTAAAGTTTTTGTCTGATTATTTCTAAATCTTCTGTTGGTACTTTTCTCTCTTGATTATGGATATGTGTTTGTTCTATTTTGGAATTTCACAATCTCACTTGTATGAAGGTCATGGTCTATAAAAAACAAACAGCAGAGTCTGATACAAAAAACATGATTTCCAGAACAAATCCCATATTCTATCAGGCTGCTCTATTATGACTGATATCTAGTCAGTAGCTTAGCTGCATCTGGCCTTTTTACACAGCTTTTGTAAGATTTACTTGGCCACTAACTTCGGATATTTTGAGAGCATGATCAGGACCTACCCTTTCATAGGAATGGGAACTGAGTGTCTTACTTTGGTTTATAGCTCTGGTACAATCCAGCTCTACTATGGGAGATTCCCTTTGCTTGTCAACATACTACTAGATTTGGGGGGTGGGGGAGGGTTTCTACGCTCTCTGCTTCTGCTCAATTTTTAACTGTCTCAAATGTCCTCTCTTCACCACACCTGCCTGTTCACAGTCTTTATCAGGCTGCCACCTGGCACTCATTCTTGCCATTCTTGCTTTTGGAGTGTATCTCAGCCCTCCTGCCTCGTCCTGGGACTTGGTCTATTGCCTTATACCGTGGAGGGCCTTATGCACCTTTATAGGGAAGTATTTCAGCTCTGATTCCTGCTCCCCCACTCCTGGCATCCTCTTCACATTTACTTGGTGAAGACTGTCAGAAAAAGTGTTGCCAAGTGGGAGGAGACTCACTCCATGACCGGGAATCCTCAGGATTCTAATTCATCACGCTGGCCTGTGCCACACATAGCCATTAAAAGCCTGTGGGTCTTTTTCTTTTCTTTTTCTTTTCCCATGTGTATTCACTCCTCATTTTGTTCTGCTCCCAGAATAAAAATTTTCTGGGATAAGTAGCCAAGGGAATCTTATCTCCAATAAAAGGCAATTATTTTTCTAGAATTTATTTTATTTAGGGTTTTAGAATGCTTTGTGCTCTGATAAGGAAGAGAAGGCTATGACTTTGTAATTTATAGGGCTTGGTCTTACTGTTTTAATAGGAGTGATGGTCACCTGTAACTTACGACATCCTAACCAGATCAAAACTATGTTTAATAAACATTTAACTTTACCTTATTTACAAAGAAAAACATCCAGAATAATAATTTTATTTTTTTATTCTGTTTATTCATTTGCAATGCTGTCATATGTGAAAAGTTGAATTTTAGATGTAAGAGTAACTTCTTAAAATGTTTATTAACTTTAATACTTTCAGAAAAATAAGTATATTATTTAAATTCTCAACTTATATATTCAGTTTTACCTTGAGAAGTGTTTCATTCTAATATTTTCCTCCATGAGATTTAACCTGTATATAAATCTAGAACTTATATATTAACTTAATATTGGTAGAGATATCAAAATGCTGAGCCAATCAATTACTATATTTATAGTAATAGGAACTATCTCCAAAGGAAAAATAGTGTGAGAAAAAAATGAAATTTTGCTGAAGAAGTCAAATATAAAGCCTGGTAGCATATTATGCTTTTTTTTTAATACAATCATTTACATTTTTATCAACAGGCTAAGATTATCAAAAAGGACTAATGTCGTTTTCCATCTTATCTCTAGTTTTTAATTCTGCACATTAATTTTCTTTTTTATGTGAGAAATTTCATATTTACCAGTGGAGTATTTGTGGGTTTTTTTAAGGGATTTTTAAAGTATGAAATTGCTGGGGAGTTTGTGACAGCAAAATATTGGTTTTTAAGGTATTTTTCTTTTATATTGAATACTTGTCTATCCTTAGTACACCTGAAGTTAAAAAGCTCTAAGGGGAAAAAACAAGTGTGTGTGTGCTTTTAATTAAATTATTTACTTTTATTTTATTAAATTTCAAATGCACAATAAACACCTATCCACCCTTCAAACAGATGCACCAAATGTTAATATCTTGCGACACCTGTCCCTCTTTTCTCTATCTTTCTTTTTCCCAAATCACTGCAGATATGAGGACCTTCCACCCCTCAGGCCCTCACCATAGTAGGTCTCAGGAAAAAGGCTCTCAGTTTCTATGTAATCATAATAAAGTTATTTTAATTGACCTATGAAAATCAAGTGATGCAATAATTTTCCTTGGCTGGCTCCACAATTCCCTTCATATCTTCTAATTTTTCAATACAGATTCATGCATTGCATGTTTCTGTGAAGTCTCTTTTATCTCCCCCAACCTACCTCATTTCCATTGCTCCCTCTATTCTTCATGATAGTGAACTTTTGAAAAGTACAGACGAGTTACCCCGAAAAAAGTGTCCTGCATTGTGAATCGATCTATTTCATTTTGACTAGATTCTGTCAATAATTTCTGGAAAGAACATTAAATGGGTGATGCTCTTTAACTCCTGCCCATACAACATGCGTACCAGGCTGTCCCACACTGGTGATGGGAAAAATGGAGTGTTTAGTGAAGGAGGAGACTGATAGATTTCATTACTATCTGAGTGTATTTTCGATTTGTAATTAAGAAGTAAATGACAGGATTATTCTTTGAGACCATGTAAATAGTCTGTTCCTTAACATTCATTCACACAAAGATTTTTGTATGTCTTGATTATCTTTGCCTGAATCTTTAAAAAATGATGGTTTTAAAAGACTATCAATTGTTGTACATTTGTAAACTGGCATATCACTACACTTTCTTCACTTTTTTTCTCTCTCCTTCTCCTTATGGATTCACATAATTTTTTAGTTAATTCAGTTTGTTATAATCCATTACCTTCGTGATTCTTCATTATACTCAAATTGTCTGCAATATGATCATTGTCAGCTTTTTCATCCTTTTCATCTTTGTCTTACATCCTATTTTTTTGGAAATGTTATTGAAATATGAAACACATAAAGAAAAGTGCATAAGCAGCTTTGCTCCTTGATACATGTTCACAAAGGGCATGAATATTTTTATCTGCTAATCAGATTAAGGAAATAAACTATATAAAAATCTAAGCAATTCTCCTGATATCCTCTCCCAATTACATTTCTCCAGACAGCCACTGTCCTGACTTCTAAGCTTTCCAGGAGGGTCAAAAAAGCTATACCATCCCATAGTCCTGGTAGTCCTTATTCTTACCTTAACAGCAGGTGTATTAGTCCTTGGATCATGCAGACCCTTGCTTCAGAATTAATTATCCCTAATGCTACAATATGTCACTAATTGCTATTATCCCATTTTTCATTGGCTGTTACTGATATCAAGTCCAAGGATACCTGTAAATGAATTCCTAAATCTCATTTTTAAGGGTCTTTCCTGGGACCACTCTTTGAACCATATGTTGGGTAGCCAGGTCCCACCAGAAAAGCAAAATCTAAGTTAAGTCTATCAAAACAGAAAAGTTAATATGTGGATTTAATATGGGTTATTGGAGAAATGAACATGAAACAGGGACATGAGGGAACATTGAAATAGCCGCTTCAGGAAGAAGTCATTGCTTGGAGTAATAAAGAAAGCTTTTGGTTATTAGTACCTAGAAACTTGAAGAATAGATATAGTGCTTAATTCTGTGTGCCAACTTTACTGGGCCATGGCTTGCCAAGATATTTAGTTCAATATTTTTCTGAGTGTTTTCGTGAGGATGTTTTGAAATGTGTTTAACATTTACATTGGTAAGTTGAGTAAAGCAGACTGCCTTCCTCACTGTGGGTGGGACTCATAGAGTTAATTAAATATCTGAACAGAACAAAAAGCCTGAGGGAGAGGGAACTCCTGTCTGACTGCTTTGAGCTGAGGCATTGGTCTTTTCTTGCCTTCTGACTCAAAGTGAACCGCCAGTTTTCCTGGCTTTGTAGTCTACAGGGTTTTGGACTGAAACTACCATTCTGAGTCTCAGGCTTTGGGATTCATACTGGAACTATTCCATAGGTTTTCCTGGGTCTCCAGCTTGCTAAATGCTGATCTTGAGACTTGTTAGCCTCCATAATCACATACACACACACACACACACACACACACACACACACACACACACACACAGTGATGCTATTTTTGGAAGAACCAGGAAAAAAAAAACTTGAGGTGGTACTTCAACCACTGCCTGGGTAAAGAGCCATTTCTGTGGTTAAGTTAGGAAAAGCAAAGGAAAAAAATGGAGCAAATCATTTCTCCTTACTCCTACCTTCCAGTCTTCCTTCAGAGCCACCTTCCTGGTACTAAAATCTAACAAAAGAGTCAACCGGTAAGAGGAAAAATATCATTTGCAGAGATCCAACACTAGTATCAAAAAGTAGCTTAATAACCCTGACTTCTGAATTATAGATTAGATTTGTCAAAATTTGAACTTCATATAAATGAAATCATTTAGAACAAATAGTATGTACTACTTTGCATACCATCTGTGTGTCATTTATATATAACTCCATCTTGTATTATTTTAAGATTTTATTTATTTATTTATTTGAGAGAGAGAGAGAAAGCATGTGCAGGGGAATGGGCAGAGGGAGAAACAGGCTCTCCGCTGAGCAGGGAGCCCAATTCTGGGCTCAATCCCAGGCCCTGAGATCATGACCTGACCCGAAGGCAGATGCTTAACCGACTGAGCCACCCAGACACCCATAACTCCATCTTATTTAGTTTTGGCCAATACTGATATATTCTTTAACAATATTTATATTTAGCTCTTTTAGAATAAGTCAACTTGCCTTTAACTTGCTATCTGTAATTTCTGCAGTGGTCTTCAAAACTCCAGTTTATGATGCCTAACATCATTATATATGAAAAAGCTTCAAGTTCACCCGGCCTAAGGGTCCAACAGCAGGTCTTCAGAGTAGGCAGAGTATGAACTGTGGCAGCCAGAATCATGGTAGGACAATGTTTAGAAAGTTTCTTCCCCCTCTTTGACTGAGTTTTAGTTGAAAGGAGTGCAGCCACAGCTGTAACCAAAAGAGGCATTATGCTTCCAGAAAAATCTCACGGAAAAGTATTGCAAGAAGCAGTTGGATTGGGCTCTAAAGGAAATGTGGAGAGATTCAACCTGTTAGCGTGAAAGTTGGAAATAAAGTTCTTCTCCCAGAATACGGAGGCTCCAAAGTGTTCTAGATGACAAGGAATATTTGTTATTTAGAGCTGATGACATTCTCAGAAAGTACGTAGACGGAAATAAATCATTATAAATGGCATCACATGAAGCTGCCCATTCCACTGAAGTTGTGAAGTCTTTCATCATGTAGGTAATTTCCATGTCTCTCTTTTGTAATAAATTAATGGTATCTCCCCAAATAAATAAATAAATAAATAAGTAGCTTCAAATTTTTGTTTTCTGTGGTACGTTATCTTTTTTTTTAATGAATAGATTCATATTCGAGAACCACAGAGAACCACATAAACACTTGTAAGTATGTCATTCAGAAAAAAGATACAGTGAAATTTCTTCTAGATTAACTGCTTAACATGATTCATTATCCAAGATTGCTTTATATATAATTATATATGAGAAGATAATATGATTTGGTAATTTTACACTGTCATTTTTTAAAGTTTGTTTATTTATTTTTTTAGTAATCTCTACACCTAACATGGGGCTCAAACCCATGACCCCAAGATCAAGAGTTACATGCTCTTCCAGTTGAGCCAGCCAGGCACCCCACACTGTCATCTTAAACAATGAGTCATTAAAAAGTAAATTGCAGGGAGGGAGGCAAGATGGTGGAAGAGTAGAAGACCTCATTTCATCTGGTTCCTTGATTTTAGCTAGGTAACTATCAAATCATTCTGAACACCTATGGATTCAACTTGAGATGCAAGGAAAGTATTGCTGGAATTCTATAAATAGAAAAGCGACTACTTTTTGCATGGTAGGAGGTGCAGAGAAATGAATCTGAAGGGATATACTGGAAGATAAACGGTGGGGGGATTGGGGGAAGCCTCCACAAGCTGGTTATCTGAAAGTGACACAGCCCCTGAGCACAAAATCAGAACTTTTAAAAGTCCGCTCCAGTGAGAGACAGCCCTGCCTGAAAGGTGGTCAGGTGGCGAAGTGGGGCAGAATCCTAGGTGGGACAGTGTGGTCTCAGATCCCCAGGGTCAAAGAACAGGGGTACCTGAGCTGACAGAGTTCCCAACCATTGGAGCAGGGAAACTGGCTACCAGTCAATGAGCCAGGGAATGCGGTCTCAGCTCAGTTTGCCATAAACTGCAAACTGCAGCAGCATTGGGTGACTGCCCTCCATTGGGGGGGGGAGGGGCTGCAAGGCACAGCCCTGGGGCTACTCTCCTCCCCCCTCCTCCCCCCTCCCCCCCGGTTGGGTGTGGAACCCCAGGAGTCTGCAGAGTTTGGCGCACACAAAAGTGATGACTGCTTTCCCTGAGGGTTTACGGAAGAGAGGGAGCAGCTCCGGGGATGGAGATGGGGATGTGGCTTTTTTTATTTTCATCCTCTGCAGGGGCACTAAAAGCCTCAGGGAGCAAAAGCCACATGGAACAACCTGCAGCAGCTTACACTGAGCCCAGGCCCCTGGCAAGAGGTGATGCAACTCTGCCCAGGGAAAGACACCAGAGAATCAGCAACAGGCCTCCTCCCGGAGAAAACCAGCTGAAACATCAGGCAGATACCAAGTTTACTGAGCACACATAACTGCAACACTCCAGCGCTAGGGGAAAATGATATATAGAATTTGAGGGTTTTTCCTTTTCTTTTTTTTCTTTTCAACTAGTTTCTTATTTTATCAACTCTTTGCTTTTAATTCCTTTTTTTAACTTTCATTTTTACATATACTCTTCATTTTTGGCTTCCTTTCACTGTATTCAGTTTTATTTTGGTATATATATAAGTTTTGTTTTCTTTACAATTTTGGGATTTAGTGTCTTCTAACAAGCAGACCAAAATGCACCCAGGACCAAGTGGATCACAGTGTTTTGTCCACCTGGGTAATTATATTCTCTCTTTTTTCCTTTTTCTTTTTTTGGTTTTCTTTTTCATTTCTTTTTTGGTTTCTGACCTCTTTGGATTTGTCTAGTGCGTATTTTGCTTGGGTCATGGTGGATATTTTTTATTTCGTTTTCTCATTCATCCATTCCTCTCTGGGCAGAATGACCAGAAGGAGGAATTCACAACAAATGAAAAAACCAGAGGTAATACTTTCTGCCACAGATCTAATCAATATGGACATAAGTAAAATGTAAGACAGGAATCCATCAAAATCCTAGAGCAGAGCACAGGCGCAACCTCTTCGACCTCAGCCACAGCAACTTCTTGCTAGACATGTCTCCAAAGGCAAGGGAAACAAAGGCAAAAATGAACTATTGGGACTTCATCAAGATAAAAAACTTCTGTACAACAAAGGAAACACTCAACCAAACTAAAAGGCAACCTACAGAATGGGAGAAAATATTTGCAAATGTTTTATCAGATAAAGGGCTAGTAACACAGATATATAAAGAACTTATCAAACTCAACACCCAAATAACAAATAATCCAATCAAGAAATGGGCAGAAGACATGAACAGACATTTCTCCAAAGAAGACATACAAATGGCCAACAGACACATGAAAAAATGCTCCACATCACTCGGCATCAAGGAAATACAAATCAAAACCACAATGAGATACCACCTCACACCAATCAGAATGGCTAAAATTAACAAGACAGGAAACACCAAATGGTGAGGATGTGGAGAAGGGGGAACTATCTTACACTGTCAGTGGGAATGCAAACTGGTGCAGCCACTCTGGAAAACAGTACGGAGGTTCCTCAAAAAAAGTTAAAAATAGAGCTACCTTATGACCCAGCAATGGCACTACAAGGTATTTACCCCAAAAATACAAATGTAGTGATCCGAAGGGGCACCTGCACCCCGACATTCATAGCAGCAATATCCACAATAGCCAAACTGTGGAAAGAGCCAAGATGTCCATCGACAGATCAATGGATAAAGAAAATGTGGTATATATATATATATGTGTATATATATATATATATATATATATACAACGGAATACTAGTCATCAGAGAGGATGAATACTTACCATTTACATCAGCGTGGATGGAACTGGAGAGTATTATGCTGAGAGAAATAAGTCGATCAGAAAAAGACAATTATATGGTTTCACACATAGGTGGAATATAAGAAACAGCACAAAGGATCAGAGGGGAAGGGAGGGAAAACAGAATGGAAAGAAATCAGAGAGGGAGACAAACCATGAGAGACTCTTAACTATAGGAAAAAAACTGAGGGTTGCTGGAAGGGAGGTGGGTGGGGAGATGGGATAACTGGGTGATGGGCATTAAGGAGGGCACATGATGTGATGAGTACTGGGTGTTATATGCAACCGATGAATTACTGAACAATACATTTGAAACTAATGAGGTACTATATGTTGTATAATTGAATTTAAATTTAAAAATTTGCTGAAAAAAGTAAACTGCATAATTTCAAGGCAAATTTGCATATTTGATATTCATTATATGGTCACTTATAGCATGCTTCTGGTACAAAGTAAGTATAGTTTAATTTTCAGAATTGAGCAAATAACATTAACTTAAATATTTCAACACAAGTTACATAATTTAATATAATTATAAAATAAAATGGTAAATATATACTGTCCCAAACCATTAAGTTATTCTAAGTTGTTTAGAAAATACATTTTAAAGATTTATTGATTTATTTTAGAAGCAGAGAGAGAGGACACACGGGGCAGGGAAGGAGCAGAGGGAGTGTGGGGTGGGGGGCTGTCCTAAGCAGATTCCATGTAGAGCATGAGCCCTACTCAGGGCTTGATCTCACAACCCTGAGATCATGACCCTGAGATCAAACCTGAGCTGAAACCAAGAGTCCGATGCTTAACAGATAGCACCACGCAGGTGTCCCTAGACAATACATTTTAAAATGAAATGGCAATTTCCCCATTTTAAGATAGCAAGTATCTTTTATCAGTATTTCCATAGTTTTTCCCACATTCATAATCAGGATATTATCTAATAATTTGTTAATACGAACAATGTGCAATTCATGTTTCTAAAGCCATAAAGTGATTTTTCTGACTATATCATCCATTCTCTACTCAATTTCATACTGCATTACAGCTAAGAAATTTTTTACTAGAGACTAACTTGGTAATTTTACTTGCTTAATTGAAAACCTTTTTGTTATTCCTTATTACATTAGAATAATGGTTAAACTAAAAATCCAGGAATTTTCATAATAAAAAATTAAAAATAAGAAACAAACTATGATGTGTTGTTTGCTTATTGCATATTAGAAATTTGAAAGATATTGCTAGAGTTATTCTGCACTTTACTTAGTAAAGATCATTTTCCCCATTATATAAATGAGAAAGGAGAAGATTTAAAAAGTTTAATGACTTTCCCAAAGATACATACGTGCATCCAGAAATTCATCTATGCTTTCCAAATCTGGAGCCAAGGCTTGCCCATTTTCAGGATTGTTGTATTCAAGATAAATGTCTTCCCAAAGCAGTTAAGAGTATTTATTAATCTTTTACAATTTATGCCTATTCTCCCTGCTAAAAATGAAATCATAAATTTATTCCTGTATAGATGGTCACGACTTTTTTTCCTACCAATCCAAAATGTTGGTCATTCGCCCATTTCAAGGTTCTATTTCTTTCTATAACCTTTCTTGTAATACACTAGCCAAAAAGTTACTTTCTTTCTTCTTAACACCTTAGAATTTCTTATGTTCACATAATTCAGGTTCAGAAGATTTCCTGTTTCATCATGTCTGTATTTTGTATATGGGAAATACTTTCAAACGTTAAGCATGGTTCTCTCTGTCTAGATTCATCTCATGGTCTTCTATGTTTTTTTCCACTGCTTGAGAAAGGAGAGAAAGTTTTCTCTACTTTCAAGTGTCATAGATTTTCTCTCCTCTTTCCTCCATCCAGCCTAGGCAGTCATCTATTTTCCGTCTGGGAATATGTTTCTCCTGTCTAGTGTTTGAGCAGTATGTTTTCTCTCTGTGAATTTTCTCTTGCCATGTGAAAATGAGGGTAGGTAAGGCTGTGTTTGGCATCGAAGTTGTATTTGCCTTCTGCCCATTTACTTTGTGAACTATGCGCACAGGAAACTAAATGTGTTGATGGAAGAGGGAGAAGAAGGAGTCAATGGGAAAGTATTAAAATGACAATGTATTATGCCAGACACAGTTCCTCACAACAAATCTTTCTACCTAGTAAACAAAGTTCAATTACTTTTTCTTGTGTCTTCTTTCCATAGAGAATGTATCTTTCCAAATAGCAGTGCTTATGTGCAAAGCAGCATCATGCTATGAAGATGCTATTTTCCTTATGGTCTCTAAGTGTTCGAAGTATGGACTTAGATATTAGCCAAATATCTACATCCTTCTATATTTATGTTACTTTTTTCCTCACTGAGCTTACCCTTAGCACAGGTATAATCACTCCCCAAAATGGATGAGCTACATAGCAAGTGACTAGTAGGGGAATAACAGGAAAATGCTTGAGCAGCTAACTTGTTTAGTTTTTAGGTTTTGCATACAAAATTCCATCTGCACTTGTCAATCATCTGGTTCCGCAACCCATTACACAATTTCTTTTCTGAGACATTATTCTGCATCTAGTCTCTGGACTTAACAAACAAGGTGCTCCCTGTTCATGGTTTTCCACGTTGGGGAATAGATCAGGAAGAAAGCTGCTATGTGAGCAGTACCTACCTATTGTAGTCACAAGATGGAATTTCATGTCCCTCTCTCTTCTCTTCTAGATCACACATTTGGGCCTGGAGAATGGAAATGGGTGCTGACAGATCATACATGTTTGCCTGGTTGGAATGGCACCAAACAATTTTCCTTTGCTGATTTCCAAGGCTCCTTAGCCTTGGCCCAACTCAGTTAAGTTTTTCTTAGCTTTGACCTTTGCAGAACTGGGGCTCATTAGTGGGCATAGTTTGCCATGAACTCTCAAAAAAACAGAGGAAGTTCTTTCCTTAACATGCAACGGATAACTTAGAATTCAAACACATCATTATCCCTACTAACCAAAGGCTGGACACAGTATCTCTTTGAACTTTTTACTATCCTACAGAGTTTAGTCTTCTTCTCTAAGGCATGGTCTACTTTCAGGTAACTATACTACAGATGATTAATGGACATATATTCCTGGTGAAACACCAGGGTCCATTTGTGTTCTAATATTGCTCTTGAAATATTGTATTGTAACGTAGCTGGAGAAAGGATGCCAATATATATCACACAGATAACTTGCCTGAATACACAAAGGAACAAGTCTACATTCGTAAACTCCATCTGCACTTGTCAAGCTTGAGTTTGAGCTGTGCCCTATAATTCTAGGGAGACTTTTTCTTATCTATGAAATTCTGACTCCAAAGTAGGGGTCTTAAAAAAGTAATTCTATGCCTTCTCATTTCAGATAATTTCCTGAGATAACTAGAAAATGTATTCTTATTAACAAATCTAAACAATTTGCTTTTTTTTCCCTTTTCTTTCTTCCTTCCCTCTCTCTCCTTTCTTCCTTTCTTTTCTTTCCTTTTCCTTTTCCCTTTTCCTTTTTCTTTACTTTTCCTTTCCTTTCCTTTCCTTTCCTTTCCTTTCCTTTCCTTCCCTTTCCTTTCTTGTGTTTCCTTTCCTTTCCTCTCTCTTTTTCTTTCTTTCTTTCTTTCTTTCTTTCTTTCTTTCTTTCTTTCTTTCTTTCTTTCTCTTTCTTTCTTTCCTTCTTTCTCTTTCTTTCTTTCTTTCTTTCTTTCTTTCTTTCTTTCTTTCTTTCTTCCTTCCTTTCCAGCCACACTGTACTTACTCAGGGATTTTTAAAACATGCTTTCATTCGGTCACAACATTGTCAACTCAGTCTCAAAGTGGTCCACTGGTATCCCCACAATGGCTATAACTTATTACAACCTATTACCGTATATTTGTTATCAAAAAAGGCCCTTATTACATCAAAAGTAATTGGTTATAATTCTAGATGCTGTTAATATGCTCTTCGTGCATATATGTGATCCTAGGAACTTTTGTCTGTGATGTGTTAAGTCCCCGCATGAAGTGGGAGTGGATCTCTGCCTTCAAATTTAGATTTGTAAGAAATAAGCTTATAACATGCACACACACACACACAAACACACACACACACACACACACACACACATAAACAACTGAATTTCTTACTGCATCACCATTCTGATAGAATGGCAGGAAAAAAATTAAGCCAGTCTTTTCTGTGAACCATCCTTCCCCAGAGGAATTGGAGCCTCTAATGGATGGGTTTGGATTTACCAAGACAGTAGGAACTGGCAATCTAGAATGTTTCCTAATATTTGTATTCTTATTCAATGCATTATTTAATATTTGTCTCTTCAAATATCGGTTAGATCTTTGAGAATAATACCACATACTATTTAACTTTATCTTTAGAATATCTCAGGAAATTTTAGTGGAATAGATTATATCCTTTACTTTGTATTTATTTTTTTTTAAAGAGCATGTAATGAAATATTTTGAGGCAAATTATAAAACTGTGCAATGTATACAAATAAATATTCAAGACCAATTACACAGTATGATTATTAGTTGTTTTGTCTGAACCTATATAGAAGTTATTTAATAATATTTCTATAAAAATATTTTTAAACCCATTTCGAGGTTAAATTTTGATTAAGTTTATTCTCCCCTATCAAGTTAATTATCCCATTCCAACTTCTCACACCCATGCGCATATACATACAGATACATGTTTGTTTGATGGGTATTAGAGTTTATCAGTTGGTACCCCAAACCACGTCCCTTGGAAAATAACATGTATTTACGTGAATTTGTGTTTATGTATGTCTGAATTTGTTATTGGCATAGAAAATAAATAAAAATATTTGAAAGAAAACAAGGGCAATGCCAATTTGACTAACTTTTGCAAACTAAAGTAACTATTTTGGATTGTATAAAATCTCCAAGATTAATTGGATCAATCTGTTTATTATCCACAAAAGTATTCTTGAATAAACAAAATTATATACATCCCTAGTATAATCAATTATATTTTAAACTCTTTGTGCATTTTATGATATCCAAGTGAGTATGCATGTTAAACTAATCCTATGATAAAGAAAACATTGGCCCTGCTTTTATGAAGATATAATAGAAGAAAGTGAGCTAGCTAACTGAGATATTGCAAAATGCCGGACTGTTTTATATATTTCGGAACTAAACTTAGGCTAATTACCAGATACAGAAAAAAATAGAAGACAAATAGGAAAAGTCATTAATGTCTTATATTTATATATTTTGCTTATGGCTCTTATTGCATTGTTTAAATAATTTCATATGAAATTGACATTATTAATACTGGTTTCTACCAGAAATAAAGCAGTAGATAAAATTTAGAAATGTGTTTCACTCAATATTTTCACACTTGGCCATTCTCATTCATTTAAACTAACATACAGGTATTCTTTAAAATTAAATGAAAATAGTTTTAGCTAATGTCTCAAAATTCCCTGTTGGATGGTATAACCTAGACTTTAAATGACACATAAATGTAACCTTAATCAATAATGAATTAACATCTATATTTTATAATTTAGCTGAAAACATTTTTACGGCTTCATTAATGGTAAAGATAAGACCAGTTGCATCCTTGATTAAGCTAAAAATATGTCAAAGCTATCACACTGCATTCATCATTTACATAGAGCCTATTGATAGTTCACAACTAAAGAATCATGCACAAAGATAGTAACATCATGATTCAGTGCTAATTAACTGCTTTTGCTGGAAGTCTTCCTGTTAATATTATCATGTCATGCTTGAGTATTTTGAATTATATTTTGTGACGTATGTTTTATATAGTTTCAATTAATCCATCATTTTTTGCTTATTATTGGTAATATATAAACAAAGATGAGCCTTTAGCATCTTACAATTCAAATATGTCTTTAAGTACAGTATAAAACTAATATCAATCTAAACATATATATGAAATTATTCAGATTAATCATTATTACTTAAAATCAACTATATATTTTTATAGAAAGATATCCAAATTAGAATCTACCCTGTCTTGGAAACATTATTTCTTTAAAAAATGCATAGTTCATGTACACAGACTTGGCACCAACATAGTAAATACAGTGTTTAAGTTCACCTACCTAACCATAATACTTGACACATTTTTCCTTTTTAAAATAAAGGCTTTATTTTTTATTTATTTTATTATTTTGTTATTTTATTTTTTTGGATGTAGAGTTCCATGATTCATTGCTTGAGTGTAACAACCAAGTGCTCATTGCAATACATACCCTCCTTAATACCCATCACCGGGCCAACCCATCCCCCCACTCCCCTCCTCTCTGAAACCCTCAGTCTGTTTCCCGGAGTCCATAGTCTTTCATGGTTCATCTCCCCCTCCAATTTCCCCCCCTTCATTTTTCCCTTCCTTCTCCTAATGTCTTCCATGTTATTCCTTATGTTCCACATATGAGTGAAACCACATGATAGTTGTCTTTTTCTGCTTGACTTATTTCACTCAGCATAATCTCCACCAGTTCCATCCATGTTGATGCAAATGTTGGGTATTCATCCTTTCTGATGGGTGAGTAATATTCCATTGTATATATGTACCGCATCTTCTTTATCCATGCATCCGTTGAAGGGCATTTTGGCTCTTTCCACAGTTTGGTTAAGTGGACATTACTGCTATGAGTGTTGGGATGCACGTGCCCCTTCTTTTCACTACATCTGCATCTTTGGGGTAAATACCCAGTAGTGTAATTGCTGGGTCATAGGGTAGCTCTATTTTTAACTTTTTGAGGAACCTCCATACTGTTTTCCAAAGTGGCTGCACTAACCTGCATTCCCACCAACAGTGTAAGAAGATTCCCCTTTCTTTGCATCCTCACCAACATTTGTTGTTGCCTGCCCTGTTAATTTTTGCCATTCTAACTGGTGTAAGGTGGTATCTCAATGTGGTTTTGATTTGAATTTCCCTGATGGCTAATGATGCTGAACATTTTTCATGTGTCTGTTAGCCACTTGTATGTCTTCTTTGAAGAAGTGTCTGTTCATGTCTTCTGCCTATTTTTTGACTTGATTATTGGGTTTTTCGGTGTTGAGTTTGATAAGTTCTTTATAGCTCTTGGATACCAGCCCTTTATCTGTAACGTCTTGCAAATATCTTCTCCCATTCCCTGGGTTGCCTTTTTGCTTTATTGACTGTTTCCATTGCTGTGCAGAAGCTTTTTATCTTGATGAAGTCCCAAAAGTTCATTTTCACTTTTGTTTCCCTTGCCTTTGGAGATGTGTCTTGAAAGAAGTTGCTGTGGCCGATGTCAAAGAGGTTACTGCTTATGTTCTCCTCTAGGATTTTGATGGATTCCTATCTCACATTGAGGTCTTTCTCTTCAATAAAAGGTGCTGTGAAAATTGGACAACTAAGAAGAATGAAACTCGACCATTCTCTTACACCTGCCACAAAGATAAACTCTAAATGGAAGAAAGGCATTATTTTTTAAAGTTAAGATGTTTTAAACCATCTGTGGCCATACCACCCTGAACGCATCCAATCTTGTCTAATCTCAGAAGCTAAGCAGGGTTGGCCTGGTTAGTGCGTGGATAGGAGACCCCCTGGGAATACCAGGTGTTATAGGCTTTGGGGCATCTGGGTGGCTCAGTTGGGGTTGAGCATCTGTCTTCAGCTGGGGTCATGATCCTGGAGTCCTGGGATCGAGCCATATGTCATGCTCCTTGTTCAGCAGGGAGCCTGCTTCTCCCTCTTCCCCTCTGCTCCAGCTCTCTCTCGCTATTTCTCTCTCTCACTCAAATAACTAAATAAAATCTTTTTTTTTTAAGATGCTGTAAACAATCTCTAAAAATTCTTTGCACAGAATTCCAAACAACTGTTACAAATAAGTGCGTTGTCCAGTGTGTGTTCTATGTGTGGTGGATGAGTATTCTGGTATTAACCATTTATACCATCATCCATAGCTCGGTTTAAAGCACATTGTGGTGAAGAAAAATATGTGTCTTTACTATTCTTAGACCATCTCCTATTTTCATTTCGGTGGAGTGTTGATCAACTTTAGTGTTCCTCTGATAACCTCTTGGTTTCACAGCAGATGCACTGATAACACAATGTTAGAGCTCTCAATGGCAAATTTGAGTCTTCAGAGTAGAAAATTTCCTCAACTGCATTAAATGTCATATACTTCTAAGCTACTTATAAACCCTTAAAATTAAGTAAACACAAATCTGTTCCCCCAAATTATTCTAGTGTGAAGTATCCCAGCAGCCTGAGAAAGCCTTTGAATGTCCTCTGAGTGATAAGAAATATAGGGATAATTTTTGTCATTCCCCATTATAAGGAAGACAATCCTTGCTCCACTGCCAGCAATACTTAAGGGCCCCATGCTCTATTATTATTTCCAATATCCCAGAGACACGAAATATTATGTAGTTAAAATGAGTGAGTTGCTACTTAAACACAGTTTAATTCTTAGCTATTGATGCCAAATTATATTTAGTAAAGGCTATAGCAAAAGACTATAATAAAATTCGGGTCATCTAAGAATTTAAAAATACACACACAAAAAAGCATAAAAGTAAACATACCCTTACTACATGACTTAGCAATTTAACTCACACATATTTATTCAAACTAAATAGAAACACATATGCACCCAGACTCACATCAAAGATCACAGCAGTATTCTTCACAGTAGCTAAAACTTGGTAATGACTCAAATTCCAATTAATGGGTTAATGGACAAATTGTAATAAATCCAATACATTGGAATACTAATCAGCAATAGAAAATAGCGAACTGCCAATAAATTCAAAAGCATTTAAGATCATATTATGTTGGGCAAAACAAGCCAGGCACAAAACGGTGTGGTGTTCAAATACATTTATATGACATTGTAGAAGAGGAAATTAATCTACAGTGTCAGAAAGCTTATCAGTTTTTACTTGGGACTAGGGAAAAAGAGCATGAGGACATTTTTAGAAGTTATAAAAATGCTTTCTGTTATTGCGGTGGTGAAAACCATGGTATATGCATTTATCAAAACTCATTAAAAAGGCACACTTAAAATGGATGTGTGTTTTTTAATGTAAATTATACCTGCATAAAGTTGACTTAAATTTTCAAAAATACTAATATTCTTTCATTGCTTACTGTGTATCCTTCACTATCTCATAATTTTGCATATATTATTTTACTTTCATTTGGTGATTCAGAATGGTGTTAAAAGTTATTTAAATGTTGCAATTTTTTGGTTCAACACAAGTTTTAATTATCATAAAATAGGTGACAAAAATCACATAAGTAGGAATAAAAATGTTCAGGTCAAGCCAGTATTCCCACTTGCACAATAATAATAGAGTATTAATTTGAAAACTAGTCTTCTGAATAATACAATAGTTGGAGTGAAACCCACTATATAGTATAGCCTTTTTGATGTATTTTATAGGTTACTTAATTTGACTGCTGTCTTTAATGAAGGTTCCTGCCCATAAAGTGGAATTTCACCAATTCAAAACATTTTCAGGATTATATCAATTAGAGTGTTTTCAATATCTGTTTAGCAATTGCATTCTCATGAGAAAGGGTATATTTTATTTTACTCAGCAAGTCAACAAGTATTTATCGAGCTCTTACAGGATGTCTCATATTGCACTAAGCAAATTTATTACTTCCTTACAAGTACCTATGAAACATGGGGATGTTTTCCCAGAGTTGCTGTAAAACATATTTCATGGTATTGATTAAATGAGGATGAAAGAAAAGGGAAGAAATTGGCATTTCCATGTAAGATTTTTCCTTTTTATGGCATAGTATATGCTTTCATAGAAATGTCTCCTATTTGAGTATAGAAGACAAATTGTATTGTGAATATTATCATACATATATCAGACACTGACACTAACTTTAAATACGAAAGTCTTTGAGAAAGATTTCTGCTGTCTCTGTGTGTATCCCTATGAACAAATTAAGGGGTGGAAAATGAGGTATTGAGGCAAATGAAAATCCCTTTGGGTTTATTTATTTCATATAAGCCACCTAAGTGCAAGTTCCTTTCCAATGCTAAATCCGACAACACAATTTCCAAATTATGAACTTGCAACTACCCTGAGCCTTGATCCTTTGATTCTTCCCTGTAACAATACTCAATTCCTCATTCATCCATCAATCACCACCTACATGCCCACACCGAAAATTAATTTCAGACTACCCCAGAGAATATCTTCAATGTTAGCTACTTTCTAAATTAATGTAATGAGACATGTAAAGATGTTTGTTGGAAGATCATGTGCTGGTTTGGGAAGCAGAAGTACAATCATTCAGACAGGTGCACACAAAACTCTGAGATTTTACAAACATTTTTTTTCCTTAAATCAGAAATCATTGGTTATTTTCTGAAATCCTAAATACAGTTTTATCCAAATTACAGTTTTTCAGTTTTTCTTCCAAGTATCCAGTCAGAAAATTATATAAATGTATACTTGAAAACACCGCCCAAAAAGTATGACTGGTATAGTTGTGCTTCTCTAAACTATTCAATCATTAAACCGAAAAATGATACTAGGGAGAAGATGCAATGACTAACCAGTGGGTATTATTTTAAAACAGACACAAACTTTTATATTTCTTTTGTGAATGTTGTGGATAAAAAGATTACAAATACCTATTTTGCTGATCCTTATCATACCTAGTCTACCTGTAGTACAAGTACAAAATAACAACAATTAAAATGAAAACAGTATGCCCACTACTTTCTCTTTTACTTTACACTGGTTTAAATGAAATAATATAACAAAAAAAGAATACTTAAATGAAAACAATACACATGCTATTTATATGCATTGTTCAGCCCCTTTAGCTCAAAAGAAGGAATAGAGGAATGTTATTATTCCTATTAGAAGGAGGACTCCATTCATTTCTATGAGTGGTTGACTTCAGGGTAAGTTACAATTTAAAATTTCCTACTGGGTTAATAGCAAGTACCAAAAGTTCAGAAGAGCATTAGTAATTACTTCTCCTAAAAGCCAAGATTTATTGGGAATATCATGCCGTTTAGCATTACGCATATCCTGTTCTTTTCATTGTGGCTAAAAATACATGCAATTTAATGTTTCTGTTCGTAAAACATTCAAAGACTGTGTCACAATCAGAATAGTTTATTTGACTATTTCAAGTTATAATATATATATATAATTCTTATTATTGTCATTCTTTGTGAAATGCATAAAACAGTATTAGTATAAAAGATGATTAATTCTCAACATCTCTGATCTATGATGAATAGGTCATACATGTAACAGATTTCTCTGAATTGAACTAGTCCGGGTGAAGTAAGGGTCATAGTAGGGTGATTCGAGTACAATCTAAGGAATTGTCTAAGTTTTTAAGGACCACCATTAAAGTTACAAATGTATATCAACTGCAACTTCTGAGATCACTTGTGGATTCAATCCATTGACGTGCCAGAAAGTTCTATATTAGCTTTTTTTTTTTCTTCCCTGCTCCTCAGAGAATCTACTTGACTTGCTGCTCCGATCCTTGTCAGTGGCATTGTGGCTTCCGGTTCCGCTGTGTCCGTGATCCTTCTCATCATCCAGCACTATTGCTTCTCTAACAACCTCATTCTGTTCCCACTTCACTGAACTAGAGCAAACCCTTTCCTTCCTGGCTTTTGTTTCACTCTGTTACAGTGACAATAATTCGGAAATTGCTCTAAGCGCTCATTATCTCACAGTTATTTTAATGATCTATTTATTTATTTCTTGTTACAGACTTCTCAGGCTTCCTCACAGGGCTCAGGGGATGGGGAGTGAAAGAGAAGCCAAGACAGAGGATTGCCTGAGCAATTAGCCGTGGTGTCCTGAAAACCAGCCAGTGTTTGACATGAAGCTCAAGTGCCTCTGTTCTCTCTCCCCAAGACGCTAATTCCTCACTTTGAGGTTCCCAGGTTTTCTGTATGAAGAGAGGTAAGAGCTTGCTGGCTTTTCACATATATTGAGTAAAATGGCCTTACCCGTCCCCTCAGCTTGACTGAATTTTAGACAGATTTCCTCCCAGTCACAGGTCCCTGACCTCCTCTGTCTTAGAGCACTTACTTCAAACAAACAAACAAACAAAAAATCATCTCCATTGTAATTTTTTCCTCTGCCCTTTTGAAACGTAAATCTTCTCCCAGCCTTTTGCCAGTCTTACAACTCAGGACTTTTTTTATTCTTTTATTTATTTTTTTAATACTTAGGCACAGTCTCTATGAAGTGTAATCATCAAGATGGAGGCCTTATCTCCTCCTCCTAATCTCTTGTATTATGAATATTAAAAGGCAGAGCCTCACTTTGATTAGCACCTGTTAGCAAAAAACAAAGTAAACCGTACAATTCGATAACTGCTGACTACCTTCTTTCAGGGAGGGTTCCTATTTTGCTTTATACTAGAAATTAAAATTATATTAATTTTAATGGTATATATAATTATATATTCTAATAATATATAATCTACTATTATATTAGTGTATAATTATTAGTGTTACATTAGAATTATATAAGTATAGTATATGCTATACTAGATGTATATTACAGTCTTATACTCAAAATTGAGCATGCTGTTCTTCTAATGTGGCAAACTGAGGTGGTATGAGCCAATGCGGAATCAATTCCACCACTGAAATAATAAATTTGGAAGCTGGACTGGGAAAATCACTGGCTAATATGGACAGTGAGAATTTTGCATAAGAAGATTAAATCCTATGTACATATCTGAGCTGCTTCAAGTGAATGCCTTCCTTATTTAAAAGACACTTTGAACATAGCTTGGCTCAAAACAACAACAATAACAAAACATATCTTGGCTCTTAATTCTCTGCATCATCCTAACTCCCCAACATAAATAACCAAGATGGAGTTTGAACTAGATTAATCTGAGTTAAAGTAAGTGGCCACACTAAAAAACCCATTACATGAGTGGGTTAGTGGCACTATTTATGCATTAATGCACTTTTCCCCAATAAACAGGCATCTGTCTTAAGAGCTTAAAAAATAAAGGTGCTTATTTCAATCAGTTTATGTAAGTTTTTATTTGAGTTTGGGATAAGCCTACATTACAAGACATGAACTCAGGGCAAGTGAGAATCTTATAACTCTTTAGGATTTCAGATAACTTTTGAGAGTAATTACTATATTTAGGGAAAAGTTACATTTAGGATGGAGAAGAGAATAAAATCGAGAATTGCAGAAACAGTTCTGTTTTTATATTTCCTAAGTGATAAAGATCAATATGGGAAAATGCAATGAAGATAATTTTTACAGTAAAAGTAGCATGAGGCTAAATTATTATTTCCTTTTTGCAGACTACTAATGAGATGAAGGAGGGATATGGTGACATGGTTAAGAGCAATACAGACCCTGGGTCATACTCTGCTTTTGATTATGGCTTCTCCTCCATGTACTGCCTGTGGAACTTTGATACGTTACCTAACTATCTTTCATCTCAATGTAGATATTTGCAAAACAGGATAAAATATTACCTACCTCATCCTCTTTGTATAAATTTTAAATCAGTTGAAATTAATAAGGTCCTCAGAAAGAAAACTGCTCTGGCACATAGCAAACATTGTTAAATTGTTTGTTAAATAACATAAAATTTTTTAAAAAAATCATAAAACCAGTTTACCGTGAATAACTACAGAAGAAATGGGGCTCATTTCTATGTAATATAATTCAAAGACCCGGGATTAAAAGAAAGAAGATGGCACAAAGCAGAACTATCACACTAAGGATCCTAAAAGTGTCTCATACAGAAGAAGCCATGCCACAAAACCCTAAACAATCATCTTGAACATAGTGAGAAGTATACTGAGTGGTGAAATGTATATTTACTCTTCCTTTCCTGGAGAGCAAGGAAAAGGTCACTGATGACACTGAGAGGTGAGCAAGGGTGAGTGCCTTGGTGGAAACAAGGGGGACATGCAGAGATAGCATGTAATGTTAAGGAGCAGGTGCAAAGTGGACAGTCATAGGTTTGGGAGATGGGATCAAGTACCGTAAATTCAGATTCCCTCACTCATGCCCTCCAGCGGGGATCCTAAAAAGGGGGGGGAGGGAGGAAAAGGACGACTTTCATACAAGGGAAAGAGAGTCAGGAATTTTCTCACTCTAAATTTATTGTATCAGTTTTTGATTACTAAATAACCAAAAGCACTCTACCTATTATAAGTGGAAAAAGAAGTCATTAATGATTATTAGGGAACTTGCAGATTCGTTCGGAGGAACAGAGAAATTGTGATCCTGCTTCCCTTCCAGATGCTCCTCAGAAGCACACAGCAAGAACTCGCCTGGGGATAAAATGTCACCTCTGATTCTATGGAGAATAAAATAAGTATGTTCATTGGACGGCAGTAGCTACTGTCACCAGACTGATACCATTCTGCAAATTGGTAACCACTAGGAACCTGTGCCTTAGCTAAATATAAAAGCTAATACCATCATCCCTCACATCTGCAAAAAATGGAAATCCTGTCCTGAGTTTCTTTATTCATGCTGTTCCCTTCTGGAGAGAAGTCTCACGTGGACAGATCTGAGTGACAGAGGACTCAGTTCTAGCTGCAGATGGAACTGGAAATGGAAGTCTGGATTCCTTTGCCAGGATGGTGGGATTCATAACAAAAGATACAGAAAAAGGATATCCAAAAGACGTCATTTTCCATCCCTTCTTTTACATTAACCAATGACCAACATAAATCAACAACAAAATGTGTAACAAAACTTCATTTCATACAAACAAAAAGACACTTTCATAGCAGGCTGAGTGTCCTAAAATAATTAAAAGTTATTTTAATTTTAATTCAATTCTTGAACTTTCAACTCAAAGATCCTTATTAATAAGGATACATCTACTGGGGAATTTTGGAGATCAAAAAAAGATAATATATGTGAAAACACTTCTGGGGATAAGTTGATAAGTACTTTCACCTCTTAATTTTTTATTCTATCAGTTGCAAGAACAAAATCCTATATTCCTCTCCTGCTCTTTTTATTTTCTCATTTCAATTTTTAAAAATATGACACCATTGACTTTTTAATTATGCTTATTTTTTATTGTCAGTTTCCCCTGCTGAAATTTTAGGACTTAAGAAGAAAGACCTTTGTCTATTTTAGTCAATTGATGTTTGCCAAGAGCTTATATAAGCATACAATAAGTGGTAGACCCCTAATAAATATTTATGAATAAATTTATATTCTTTTTCTTTTCTTTTCTTTTCTCAATGATTCTCATTCTATTTTTTTTCTTATTCTCATATAAACATAATGGCAATTTGTAAAGTATCCAGTACACACTGAAAGGTTAGGCTAACATATAAATGGTAAATAAAGAAACAAGTTATGCACAGAATTAGTAAATAAAATGACTTTCAGTGTGGCTTTATAGAATAAGCTAAATTTTTTTACTTGAAAATTTTCCTAATTTTGAAATAAAAGATAGAATATAAAAGATATTTGAAACTACTAACTTCCAGCAGTGGTCTATAAATATTATTTTTATAAATTTGTGGAGATTATATGATTGAATATTTATTTGGAGAGATATGACTCTTACGTAGAAATTAAATGGTGTGTCCCAAGCACTTTTCAAATATTGTTTTTCACTAATATTATTTGAAGCACAAAATTGTGTTTCTCTATTGACAGTTATATCTGTTCTAAAGGTTTATCCCATTATGAAAAATGGGGTGTAATAGAGCTTAAACCTGAATAAGGCTTTAAGAATTTGATAGATCTGTTATTTTTCATGTTCCTCATTTCTAGAAAAAAAATATACTCCTGCAGTAACATGTATCTTTAGGCAAAGGTAAGATGAACAGCTTACCTCCTCAAATGAAAGATAGAATTCAACTTGAAATACTTGCCATCATTTATGCTCAACTTTCTTAGAATATTTTATTAAATCTCAAGCAGTTACACACCTTTAAAAGCCAGCCAAGTGAGGCTTATTTTTCTTTTCTTTTTTTTTTTTTTAAGATTTTATTTATTTATGTGACAGAGAGACAGCCAGCGAGAGTGGGAACACAGCAGGCGAGTGAGAGAGGAAGAAGCAGGCTCCCAGCAGAGGAGCCCGACGTGGGACTCGATCCCGAAACGCTGGGATCACGCCCTGAGCCGAAAGCAGACGCTTTAACGACTGCGCTACCCAGGCGCCCCCGAGGCTTATTTTTCTTAACTATATATGTCATTTTTATTGTGTCTACTCAATATAGTACTAGGCACTGTAGGGATACAGAAGTAAATGGATCAAATATTTTGGTGTGTGTGTTATATACCAGACTAATCATTTTATTTTATATTATCTCTTCCTCTTTCTTTTTAAGATTTATTTATTTATTTGAGATAGAGAAAGCATGAGTGGGAGGGGCAGAGGGAGAGAGAGAGTCTCAAAGCAGACTCCACATTGAGGATGGAACCCTACGTGGGGCTTGATCTCATGACCCTGAGATCATGACCTGAGCTGAAACCAAGAGTCCGACACTTAACGTACTGCACCACCAGACACCTTTATTTTATAGAATCTCTTTATCTTCACAATTATCTTTGACATTAATGTTACCCTTCTTATTTTACAGATGAGAAAGCAGAAGCTGATTAAGGGCAGAAGCTGATTATTCAAGAGCAAAACATTCCTACTAATTCACCATTCTCGAAAGACCAGCTAGAACTTTATGACTGAGAATCTAACCTTTCAAGCATACTATTTTTTAAAAGTGCCCTGAAATCTATCCATGCCCTTTTCTTTATATTCGAAAGGACTTAATAAATGTCAGTCCAGGATGCCGCTATTACAGGCCCCTTAACACCCAACACATAGTTGGCTTGTCAGTTTCCTTCTATTGTGCCAGGACTTAGAGAACAACAGGGCTTTCTCTCAAAAAATCTTTTCTGCATACAGGCAAATGCTTGATTAAATAATAACAATAATAATAATAAAATAAAATAATCAATATGACAATATTGTGTAGTTCCTTCTTTCAGATTCCTAGGATTTTTGCTCCCAAATCTACCTGGACTTCAACTGAGAAAATTTCATCGTACAATGGTAAGTCAGACTATCATCTTCATATTGAGAAGTATTCTTTAAGAACACTATATAAATACAAATAAATAAATGTGTAGTGTACATGATCTAGTATGTACATGTATAGCTACAACTATACATACACAGATACCATGTTCCTATTGCTGCTGTAGCAAATTATCAAAACAAAGAGATTTCAAATTATGCAAATATTGTATCTTATTGTCTGGAGGTCAGAAACAGAAAATGGGTTTTACTGGGCCAAAATCAAGGTGCTGGCAGGGCTATGATCCCTCTGGAAGCTCTAGGGAGGAATCTGTTTACTTGTCTGTTAATGCCCACATTCCTTGACTTGTATCTTCCATCTTCAGAGTCAACAACAGTTAGTCCCTTTCTCACATCACATTACTCTGACATTGACTCTTCTTTTATCTCTCACTTCCATTTTTAAGAAGTTTTGTGATTTGGGGTGCCTGGATGGCTCAGTTGGTTAAGCATCCCACAGGAGTGTGTCTCCTGCTCAGTGGGGAGTCTGCTTCTCTCTCTACCCCCCCCATGAACTCTCTCTCTCTTTCAAATAAATAAATACAATCTTAAAACAAAACAAAACAAAAACAAAAACAAAAAAACAAGTTTTGGGATTTCATTGGGCCAGCCAATCCAGGATAATTTCCTTACTTCAAAATTCTTATCATAATCACATTTGTAGTGTAAAGTAAGATATTCACAGATTCCAGGTACTAATGATGTGGGAAACAAAGGCAAAAGAAAAATTAAATCTCCTTACTAGTTACAGCCCATTGACAAGTCCTTAAAACAGGCAGAGTGACAGTCCTCTAGGACTCAACTGTCTGATGTTAATACTTTGCTAAAGGCAAAAGGCAATCTTAGCTGACCCCCCAGGATCCTGTGAGCCTACCTTAATGTATAAAAATGCCTTTGAAAACATTCTTTATCTCTACCCCCCCACCCCAAGATATTTGTTAGAGTTATCCCCCAAGCTTATAACTCAGTGATATACATCAGAAGGGTCTCATGACTAAGGTTTTATTGGACAGTAATAAATGAACTTTACCTAACAATAGCTAGCCCCCACAAGTTCCTGGAAACTTTGTTTCCAATATTCCTTAGGGACTTACTCTATCCCTAACCCCTTCCCAACTAGAAGGCATAGAATCGCCACCCCTCACGACCCCAATGCAGCTCTTTCTGCCTACAGGTCCTGTTCCCGCGCTTTAGTAAAACCACCTCTTTGCACCAAAGATGACTCAAGAATTCTTTCTTGGCCCTTGGCTTCAAACCCTAGCATTTTTCCTACATCATTAAGATGTGGACATTTTATAAGGGCAGTATTCTGTTTGCACATGTTTATCTATAATACATTTTAAAAATACAAATCTGCAAACTGACAGTATTTAATGGGCTACAGTCGTTGTGTGGAGAATCTAATTCTTGCCTGTAGTAAAAAATTGGAAGAAGTGTGTTTGATTTTTAAGTCCACAGGTGCTATTTAATAAATGACTGCTCCAATGAACTGGAAGGTCCACCCTTAAATAAGCATTAGTTCTTTCATAGTATTAAAATGTTAGAAGAGAAATTATAAGAAAAATGGCGCTCCAGGGTTGGACATTTGAATAAAATACATGCAAAATATATGGCAGTGTAAATACTACACTAACCTTAAAGAAAATGTTATACATAAACAAATATTTCATTCACAAATATGTATTTCTATTACATTTAAAAATAAGCAGATAATCAGATTATTCTTCAAATTGCTAAGTAAACAAAGGCATCTAGTGTATATGTGTGTATATTTTTTTTCCAGAGGATGTACAATGTTCTCTTTTTAAAAATTTTTACTTCTACCTGTGTATGAGAACAAATCATATAATTCTCCCAGTGTCTTTAGTAATTCATAATTTCTTTGACAAAATCATACATGAAAAATTTGTAGTCAAGCCCATTTTCATTTCATAAAGGCTATTAAAACACACCTGGATCCACCTGGAACAGGTAAGTATTGAATTAAAATCAGTTTTTAAATCTTCAGGCAAATATAGATGAGTAACTTTGAAACATCTTAAATGGTTAAAAAAAAAAAAAAAAAGCAACCTAAAACTCTGCCTGTACAGAGAAAGTAATTTAGCTAACCTTCAAATTAAACAATAGAAAATTATAGATTGCATGCAAAATTACCCATTTTGCATATGTAATTACATGGCGGGTTTGGGGTTTTTTTTTTGTTTTTTGTTTTTAGGGTTTTTTTTTTTTGCATCATTAGATATAACTTTGGAAATTTAACTTTAGGATTTGCCTTTCTTTTGATCAGAAATGTATAAACATATGGAAGGATTGCACTAATACTATCATGCCTCAATTTTCCTTCAAAACACACTGCTTCTTGACTATTATTTTCCTTCTAATTAAAAGCAATGCATTCATCTGATTTCCTCTCATTTTTTAAATTTAATTCTGCCTTTTTTCCCAAGCAGCCTCTCTTCCTCCATTTGTTAACTGTAAAGATCTTTACTGTGCGTTGTTGTTGACCTTGTTAAGGGTGGTTAATACTGAATTCGTCATAGTTATAACTGGAGGGGAGTAGCACATACCTCCCCAAGAATGCCTCTTTGGCATATTTTAGGCTGGTTATTTTTAAGAAGCAGCAGACAGTGGAGAAGTTCTGAAAACGGAGTAGAAGTTACTCTTTTGTAAGAGATATTTACATTTGTAAAGGAAATCTCCATTTGTAAGTGTGTCCCCCTCTATGTACCAGGAAGAGGGGGATGACTCTAAATTTCTAGAAACCCAAAGGAGAAGACAAATAAATCTGAATAACAACCCACTCTTGTTTACAGTGGTTTTCCTGGTAACCTCCCAAAACTAGCCTCCTCCCATCCTCTGCATCTCCTTTTGTATTTAGCTGGAGATGTTATTTAAGGTGGTGACTTGGGCCATTTCAGAGAGTTGCTCAGTTTTTCTGGGTATCTCCCACAGATATGGGAGGTATACATGTTATTAAACTTGTATTTGTTCTTCTCCTGTTAATCTTTTATTAGGTAGGTGTGTCAGCCAAGAACCTAGAAAAGTAAGAGGAAAATTATTTTCCGTTCCTTTACATAACTAAGAAATGACTAGGGCAATGAAGCAACAATACCAATTTGCTTTTCATTAAGTCAGTGATTCTCAAATCCGACTGCAATTTATAATCATTTGAGAAGTTAGAAATAGATACCAGTGCTTTGACTCCTCCCACAGAGATTCTAATTTAATTAGTCTGGGGAGTGGCATGGCTATTTCAACATTTTAACAGCCCTTCAGGTGCTTCTAGTATGCTGCCCAGATATAAAACCATTGAAGGAACCAGTGAATATCTCAATGCCTAAGAATTTTTTAATTCCCTTCTATACCAAGTACATTGTCACTTGTTTGACATAAACTCTCTTCAATTCTCAAAGTGGCTCAGTAAGATAGATGTTATTATCCCCGCTTTACAGATGAAACACAGATACTAAGAAAATTAAAGTAATATGTTCAAAGTCACACATCTAATAATTTTTAAAACCAGGGTTAAAAAAAAAGGTGTGTCAGATTACAAAACTCATCCTTCGCAATTTTCTATTCTCTAGACGCTAACACAATCTGACATTTAGGAGCCATTAAAATGCAAGTTAACGATCTGCCAGCAAACCTGTTTGTGCTAGTATTTTTAAGTTGAGGCAATACATACTATCACCAAATTCTAGGCAAAAGGAAAATATTCAAATTTGGAATAGCACTAAAAATTTAAAATAAAGTTTAGATGGTATTAGCTAGCTTTCATATATTTAAAGCATATGTATATTTATATTTAAAGAGTTTGACAATAAAACATTATTTCAAGAATAAAAACATTACAGAATATATATTTCTACTCAGCAGGTATGCTTTCCTAACTGAAACACAGTCTCCTGGAATCTTTAACACACAAGATTCTTTTAAAGAGATATGCCCTCTACCATTTCTAATTTATTCGATATTTATAATATTCATTATAAAAATCTAACTCCAAAATTGTCTCCGATTTTTATTTGAATACAAAGTTAAAATTTGATTTACTTCACTTTAAAAAATATTTGAAATATTTTTGAAAAGAAGCATTTTTTCTGGAATAATTCCTTGTAGTCTCCCCCTCAAATTGGCTATAGACTAAAGTTATGGGATGTAAAGCTTGAAAATATTTGGTAAGTTAATTTATTGTGTTGTATTTATTTCAAGAGAACCCAAGGATTACCTTCCTAAAAATTTTGCAGTGGTGTATTCCAAAATAAATCAACAATCACTGAGACACTCTGATAAAGGATCAAGATTCATGACCTGCAAACAGCAAGTTTTAAAATCTGACACTGACACTATGTTTATGACATCCATGGTGTCTCTTTTCATCCTTCAAATTCTGCCTTCCTTTTCCCCCAAAGATTGTGATTCTGCCTAGTTGTATAGACAGAGATTTCTGTTGTTTTTGCTTTCTAACTAAAATTTTCGGAATACTTATGGGCAAATTCATTTAAACCTGACTAGAATAACCTTTATTTCAGTGCTGAGTACATGTTGCATGTTAGCTCTTTTGTTAAATTTGATACCCCACTGCACATTCTTTTTTTTCTTCTTCTTGTTTTTAGTCTCCAAACAAGCAGTTGGGTCTATATTTTAAAGAAGGATGATTTTTTTTTTTCTAATTTGAAAACTAGGAGTGGGTATTGATTTTTTTAAAAAAAGAGGGACTGAGGTGTTAAAGAAAAATAGGTGATTATCAATGCTTAGGAGAGAATAACAAAATGAAAAACTTGTCTGATTGTAGGATCGAATTAAAGTCAGTAACAGTTCAGCTTTTGCTAAGGTCTTATTTTAAAAGAAGACTAAATAGGCATTTTTACTACATGTGGTTTTAATCAGTGTGATATAATTTTCAGTTCTTCTGATTAATGAGTACATTCTCAGCTCTTAGGTGTTACCTATTTGTTCAGAAGCCATAGAAACACTTCGATTTCACCGGCTTACCCACAATTTTTGACTTACTTAATTAGCTTCTCTAGAGTTGCTAATAACCATACAGCCTTGACTGTGAACCATGTAATTATTTTGACATTAATTCTCTCCCTGGGATATCTTATGCTTGATGTCATCATTTCTCCACTTCAACTTCTGGCTAGTAATTTTACAACTGTAATGAAACTACTACTGGAAGATGTGCGTGAATATTATACCTTAAAATTTTGTGGATAAATAGGTGTCAATTTTAATTTCACTCCTATAGCAACTATATGCTCTATGATATCTGATAACTATATGCTCTATACTACCTGAGAAAACTAGTTATATGCCTTAAAAGAAGATGAATCAATGTCAATCTTATCAAACATTTTTTAAAAGTTTGATTCAATTCTTTATATTAAATTACAAAGAAGTTGACATAGCAAAAATATAAGTTTAGACATTTTATCAACCAAGAAAAGTTCTCTTTTAAGGTACTTTCTTTGTAAATATATGTGAATGTTTGAGAGAGAGAAGAGAGAGAGAAAAAAGAGAGCAATAGAGCTGAGAAAAAGGGGGGGAGACAATGAGTGGTGAAACAAAAGAATGGTAAAAATTGTTGGGTTAATATGGCAGATTGATCCTCCATCACAGATTTTGCTTACTCAAAAAATATCAAAATATAGTAATTTTAAATTCAGGAAAAATACAATTTACTAACACCCAGCACACACACAAAGAAATGAAGCTAGCCAAATGCTGATGAATAAAGACCTAATGGATTCTGAAGTTAAGAGCTCAGCCAAGGCAGTGCTCACTCCCACTTGTACCACAATCCTCAGGAACTTTCTCTACCCTTGGAATCTCCAGTCCATTGAGAAACCCAACTTTTTCCGCTTCCATAATTCCGTGGGATCATCTTGTCCCTCCTTACCCAGATCAAATTCTGTGGTCAATCATTATAATTATTCTCCCTTGCCTCTTTCACTCCATCCCACTTGCTTGGAAAACCACATCATGGTAATATATCACCTCTACTTTTCCTGAACCTCCATTAGTGCAGCTCTTTGGAATGCTGGAAAATACACTTCGAATTCAAAATCTGGAACCTGAAGTGTGTCTTTATGTTTCCAGGCATCTTGACTATATTTTTTATTCCAGTAATTTTTCTACCACCTTAGACAACTATTCCACTCTTTCTCTCTCCTCCAATGATCAATGCCACCTCCTCTGCCCTTTGTCTAAATTGATAACCTTACTTTTATCAAGGAAAGTGTAGCGCTTGAAAGAGAACTTCTCCAGATTTCTCTGCATATTAGCATATTTCCTACCTCCCAACTCATGTAATCTGTTTTACTATCTGTTTTTATGTAGGAACCATTCGTGATCTTCTTTACAATTAATGTCCTAACTCGGGCATTAATTTGCTTCTCTTTTTGCCTATTCTAGCCTATAGCTCCAGTAATTTCCTGCATTGCCAATGCAGACTGTTTTTCTATCAGATCATTTTCACTGCTATAAAATAAAATATTATTCTTCCAAACTGAAAGAGGAGGAGAAGGAGAAGAAAAAAAGAGGAAGCAGTGGAAGAGGAGGAGGGGGAGGGAGAAGAATTTCCTATCGCCCAGGTGTTACATTTTGTTTTCCTCCCTTCAAACAAAACTTCTCAAATGGATAAACTATACACACTGTCTCCGGTTTCTTTTCTATTTTCTCTTTGAACCCGTTTTCCTCACCAAGCAATGATACCCTGTATTGCTATTTCCAAATACCACTTCTCAGTTCTCAGTATAGCTAAACTAATAGCAATAGTTGTCAGAGTTAATCACACTCCTTAACACAATTTAATCACTAGGGTAACACATCATATTAGTTTTGTCCTATTTCACTGGCTACCTTCTCAGAGTCTGCTTTATTGGTTATTCCTCTCCTTCCAGATACCTTAAGTTTGGAGTATCCTCTGACTTTATGATGTTCTTTTTCTTATCTATCTAATCTGAGGCCATACATCAGGTGACTCAGGTGACTGATGTGCTCTTACACCTCAAACACGGTTTTATGGAACAACTTCCAAATTTATATCTTCATCACAAATCTCTCTCCCAAGCCTAACACATATATTCAACTTCATACCTGAATTCTCCCCTTATGTATCAAATAACTGCTTTTCTAATTTAACATGTCCAAGTTAGGGGCACCTGAGTGGTTCAGTTTGGTTGAGTGTCCGACTCTTGATTTTTGTTCAGGTCGTGATCTTGGGGTCCTGTGATGGAGCTCTGTGTTGTGCTCAGTGTGGAGCCTACTTGAAATTCTCTCCCTTTCCTTCCACCTTTTTCCTCCCACTCACATGCACCCTCTCTCAGATAAATAAATAAATCTTAAAAAAAAAATGTCCAAGATAGAATTCTGATCTTCTGCCCCAAATCTTTTCCACTCATAGACTTTCCTATTCCATTTGATGGCAACTCTATTTTTTCCAGTTAGAATTCTCCTCGAATCCTTTTTACATATTCAACTTATTTCTTAAAACCCAGAATTTAGCCACTTCCTCCTATGTTCCCTGCTACCTTGCCAGTGTTTGTCACCATAATCTCTCAGATATACAATTACAGTTGTCTTCTACCTCGTCTTTCTGTTTTCATCTTTGCCCAACTCCCAAATTCTGTTCTCAACACAGTATTGAGAGTGGTACTTATAAAAATCTAAGTCTGATGACATTCATGCCTGTATTTAGGATCCTCCTCAAAATCCTCATTTCATTCACAGTAAAATCACAAATATTTATAGTCATCTAAAAAGGCCTTCATGATCTTAAAACATGATCCTTTTCAAATCCTGTCTCCTATCATCCCCCCTGCCCCCCGATACTTGCTCCAAACATACTGGCCTCTTGTTCTTTAACCATGCTTGGTAAACTCCTACTGTGAGCCTTTACACCACCTATTTCTTCTGCTTTGAATAATCTTCACAGGGGCATCTGCACAGATATCTTCCTCGCTTCCTTCAGGATTTTTTTTTCAATGTTACTTACTCAAAGCAGATTATCCTACTTCTGCCTTGCTCCTGACTCTTACAGTCTTATCTAACTTACCTAGTCCATGATCCAGCATTAGTTTCTATAACAGTGTAATGTACTTATTATCTCTGTAGACTGTATTCTTTCTCCTTCCCCTAGATTAAAAGATTGGCAGGGAGCAGCCATCTTTGTTCGGATCATTTTTATGTCCCACACATTTAGAATGGTGCCTGGCATTGTAAGATTCAATATTTTATTAGCAACAAACAAAACTGATTCCCATTTGTTGTATGTAATGCACTTTTTTTCTCATAACTTTTAGGGTTTTCTGCTTATCCTTAAGCTATTGAAGTTTCATTACAATGCCTAAATGTTAGTTGTTGCTGGAATTTGTTTGCATGTATTATTGTATTGGTGTTGTAGCTATTGTCTGAAGTAGTACATAATTCTGAAGACTCATCACATTTATTATGTAAAACTTGAGACCTTTATTTCTTTAGAGGTGGCCTACTTTCCACACTCAGTAATTTTTCTTTTACAATTCTAATTAAAGGTATTTTGAAGCTTTTGGGTTGACACTATTGCTGTAAACTGTTTTCATATTCCCCTTCCTTGTTTATTTTGGACTATACCATGATACAGTTTAAAATGATTTTTGTCATTTCTATACTTCCTCTTAATGATTTGTTGCTGCTTTGGTCATTTTAATATTTATTATTTAATTTTCCAGATTTCTGACCTTTTCTGTTTTGTAACAAATTTTCATTTTACATATCTCATTTCCTTTTACATGACTTGGTTCCATTTTGAATTTCTCTAAGAATTTTAAAGATTTATTTATTTATTTGAGAGAAAGGGAGAGAGAGTACACACTCTCTTCAAGCAGACTCGCCACTGAGTGTGGAGCCTGATGCAGGGCTTGATCTCATAATCCATGAGATCACAACCTGAGCCAAAACCAAGAGTAGGTTGCTTAACTGAGTGAGCCACCCAGGTGCCCCTCTCTAAGAATTTTAAATATATGAATTTCTACAATTTTTCTTCGTAAATACTGTTTATCTCTTTTTGCAGGTATTACATTTTCTATTTGTTTATATATAGAAGTAGAACTCCCTTGGATGAATGTTAATGTTAATGATTCATTGATTTTATATCTCCTTTTTATGGGTGGGAAGAATTTCCCCTGCATCAGTTCTGGATTCTATGTGCTTCCTTCCAAGGAATCAAATAGAACTAAATCAAATTCTAGTATGAACATTTATATTCAGTGTTACCTTAAGGAATAGAGTTTCAGTTTCCTTATCTTTATAACAGAAATATGTACCTACCAACTTGTGAAAATGGATTTAAGATAATATATGAACTTTCATGTATAGTAAGTGATTGATGTGTGATTAATGAGTATTATTAATAGACTGAAATTCTTGAGAACATGTCCCGTTTGTTTCTTTTTATTCTAAGTACTATAGTAATTATCATGCCATAGGTGGAGTTCCTATATGTGGAGTGAATAAATGACGGAGAGGAGGAGAGTTTTGTGTTGTTTTGTTTTTTACATTTATTTAGAAGGAGTGTCAGTCTTTTTAACTTCTTTGATTATAACATTTTTTTCTGCTATATTTTATTTTTAAAAAATATTTTATTTATTTATTTGACAGAGAAAGAGACAGCGAGAGAGGGAACACAAGCAGGGACAGAGGAAGAGGGAGAAGCAGGCTTCCCGCTGAGCAGGGAGCCCTATCTGGGGCTCGATCCCAGGCTCCTTGGATCATGACCTAAGTGGAAGGCAGACGCTTAAGGACTGAACCACCCACTCGCTCCCTTTCTGCTGTATTTTAAAGGATACTTAAATATCACAGTTGAGAGTATTGGTCATTGGTTGTCAACTCCATATATTAGAATCATGAGAAAAGACAGAAAAACTATGAAATTCTGGTCCTCAACTACAGAGATTTTGATTTAGTTGTTTTCAGGAATGTCTAATTCATTACATGTAATTCTAGTGGGCAAAATTTTTTAAGACAATAATAAAAAAATAGGATTAAAAAATTAAAACAAAAATACAAAAAAGTCTACATATTGATCATTAATACACATGACCGATATTTATCTGATTATTTCACAGATACCTTAGCATAATTTGAAAAATACTTAGTAGGCAATAGAACTCAAATTAATTAGGTTTTATTTACAGTAACAGTACAGCAAATATAGAGAAAAAAGTTGTTAGGATAAGATAATGAAATAAGCAAGAGTGCTATGTTAATTACATTGCCGATTTTAGTTGGGAAAAATTATTCTAAAGATAATGTTTGAACTGGCATACAATTTATTCTGAAAAATTATATACACTTTCATTTGAAACGTTTGATGATCATTTGAATTAATTTATTATTTTTAATTATTTATAGTTATTTATTCAATTTTGTTACTTGAAGCATTTTTGTTATTATTTTTGGACAATTGATGTACTACAGGCACTCTATTATGTACTGGGGGCACATACTTAATTGAGACTGATACTTCTCTCATACACTTACATACTAAAAAGTAATGATAAATGTTCCATTCAATTGTAATCAGTGTTACTAATTTTAGGGCTTATGTTTCAGTAATGTTTTATCAGATGTCAATTCTGATAATTATTTGAAAGAAATCATAATAAAAGATATAATTACTTGAAAGAACAGAGAAATGATGACAAATTAATTTTCCCTTAATAATAGAAACATCTCATTCAGCATATAAAATGAAGAGAATAAAGTGGGTTCATTGTTTATGTCCAACACAGTATGTAATTATATATTTTTATGATAGAATAAATTTTGTAAAACTCAGAAAGAGAGCTCTGTGAGACTAATCTTACAATTTCCAATGACATATTTGGATCTTAAATGTGTAGCCAGAAACCAACTAATTTGGATATCTTGATAGCATTCTCAAAGCATAAGAGAAAATGATATTTGGAGCCAAGTAAACCCATGAAATCAGGGATAATTCTATTTTAATGTAGTTGTATATCCAGTTTAATAGATTCTTCTATTATGATTCTTCTATTATGAATATATATGCCTATGTATTCAAACAGACATTAGGATCACTGTGGATATGGTCCCACATTATTACATAGTATTTAAGAAATGCTCTTTGATATCATAGAGTTGGGTGCTAGGATAAGCAGAATTCTAAAAATAACCCACAATGGCCCTTCCCTTGTATAATCACCCATTTACCTGTGGGCAGAATTTACAAATATGACTAGATGTTACTCCATGATTATGTTACATACATTGCGTGGCAAGAGTAATTGTGCAGATGTAATATACATTGTAAGTTAACCTTAAAATAGTGAGATTATTTGGGTTGGCCTAATCAAATCACAAAGCCGTTTAAAAGTTTTCTCTGGCTGGTGCAGAATGAAAATAAGAAAGATTATGGGTGTGAGAAGAATGTTCCACTGTTGCCTTTGAAGGTAAAGAGGGCCATGTGAGAAGGAATACAGGCAACCTCTAGGAGTGGAGAATGGACTTTGCTGACAGCTGGCAAAAAAAAATGGATACGACAGATTTACAGCCACAAACAACTATATTCTGTTAACAATCTAAATAAATGTGCAAGCAGATTCTTCTCCAGAGCCTCTAAGCAAGGGCCTGGCACTGCCAATAAATTGATTTTAGCCTGACCGTAAGAGAACTCAGTCCATCTGGTCCAATTCTGACCTTACTGTGAGACAATAAATAGGTATTGCTTTAATCCTTTAAGTCTGTGATAATTAGTTATAGACCAAGAGAAAACTGATACAGGTATGAATTAAGCTTCTCCCACTTCTTAGATGTACAAATAGGGTAACTGAAAGAGAATTAATGATGTCTATCTAGCTAATATATTATGGGGGATGCAGAGAGGGGACAATATGGTTAAATGCATAGCATACCTGTAACATAACAATAAATAAAATGAGCTAAGAAGGAAAACATGGACCTTTACTTTGGATGAGTCATTTATTACACATAAGAAAATTTTAAACTAATGCACCTTTAAACTTGTTTTTAATGCTAACAATTTCCTTTTTTTAACAGTATTTTTATTTATTGTTTATTTATATTAAATAAAGAGCGAGACAGTAAGAGCCCGTGTGTGAGCTTTGGAGCAAGGGTGAGAGCAGAGAGAGAGAAAGAGAGAGAGAGGGAGAGAAACTTAAACAGGCTCTTCTCAGCAGGTGGCCCAGCATGGGGCTCCATCTCACGACCCTGAGATCAGGACCTGAGCCAAAATCAAGAGCGGGAGGCTTCACCAGCTGAGCCACCCAGGCCCCCAGCATTTTCTTTTTAAATATCCTAAACATTTCCTACTCCTTTTTTAAACTAAAATAGCATATATCAAATTACTTTTATTTAACCTATAGTTTAGAGTGGTAATTCCGACTGCTTTTAAATCCCAGAAGAGTCCCTTATTTGGAAAGTGTACACACTAATAACAGAAACAAATAATACCAACATAAAAACGCAACAAAAAGAAACACAACAATGCATATGCCAGCACAAGAGAACTTCGTATGTATTATTTCATTTAATTCTTGCCGTCCACTCATTTGCGCTTTTCGTATGTTAACCCCTAACAGCTTTATGTAGTGTTAAAAAGATACGCTGGGGCATATCAGAAATGTAAAGAGGTTAGCACATTTACCCACTTGAATCGCCTACCCCGTCAAATCTCAAACGGCTGGAACTCATCCACCAGCTGGAGCTGGGGAAAGACTTTTACAGAGAAAAGGCACGAGCCGAGCAAGGACGTCATTGATTGGCTATAGCTGCGTAAGCCTAGATAGTGGTTTGTGATTGGTTGCCCTTAGGTTTCGATTTCGTAACAGGCATTTGTTGGTTAGGTTTGGTTTGTGTTCCGTCGGCCGCTGAGGTCTTAGAGCTTCCTCAGTCTAATGGTTTTATTTAATTAATTTAACGGTAGTAAGTACTCTTAGGCATACTTTAAAATGGAGAAACAGAGGAGCAGAGAGATTTAATAAGTGGCACAAGACTGCACGAAGGTGAGTTTTGAACTGATGTCGCTGCTAGTTAACCTTAGTCTTCATCCCCTCATCTTAAATTGGGTCTTGGAACGTTTTCCCAGGGATAAGAGGCAACTTTTGTGTCGGAATTGAGTTAAGTTGTTTTAGGACACCCAGTTGGTGTTGCAGAATTGCTTGGTTTAAGGAAAATCACATATTTGGTGGCCAGAGCAAGGAAATGTTGAGCGTGATAGTGGAGGAGAAACGCAAAGGTATTTTTCCTCTATGAAAAATTTACCGTAGTGGTTAGCAAAATTTTGATGCATTATCAGTTCCTGTAAGTCATTGAATAAATTTTAAGATATGAATTATAAAACAAATGCAAACATTGATAGAAACTTGAAAAAACATTTCAAATAATAAAATTATATATATGTACATATACGTGTATGTATATATGTATATAAACAGACATTCTGTGTCAAACATGACATGGCTTATCCATTAAAACTTATATTTAAATACAGGAACATATAAGACACAACAATAATAAAATAGTTCCATATTTATCTTAGAGACCTAGTTTGGTTCCATTTTCACAATTCCAGGAAAAAAACATGAGCCACCTTTTCAATATTAATTTTAAGATGTAATACAGGGGGAAATACTAATAAGACATTTTCAGGATGAAAATATATTTTTAGCTAACGCAGATATTGACAGTTTGTAGCTGCAGTGCCTATTCTAACTTGGAAAAGAACACCCTGAAATGTTTTGGGTGACCATGTCATGTATGTTCACAGATTTGGCACTACACAACAGCTCAACTCAATGAATGTATGATCCTACCTAAAATCTCAGGTTGTATTATATTATCTGATAGTAATAGATTTTGGAATTAACCTACCTTCTCTTATTACATCTCAAGATGAAACACTTGTGGTTTTAGTAGTTTTGCTATATTTTGTCATAAGTGCTATTTATTAATACAGAAATACATTTTAGAGAAAATGTGTAATAAGCCACTTATTTGATATTTTTTTCTCTTATAAAGCATTATGCTTTCCAGTTTTGTGATTATGTACTCAGCATGTTTCATAAATGAATTTTGGTGTACATTTATGCCAAATGCTGAAGTTCTTCCAAAGCACTTTTTTGTCTACATACAGTTTGGAAATCTCTTCATTATTGTTTTCAGTTGCTAAGCAACACCCTCTCTTTGCTAGTTGCCATGGTTCCTCATGAATCAGGGATGACACAAAGCCATCTGTTTAAACCAACATCCCTCCTTTCTCTAAAGTATGACCTGTTCTATTCATCCAGAGGCAAGTTGGAGTAAGTTAAATATGACTTAGGGTCTAGGTAGTTGTAGGGGTAAAACTCCTATAAGGTAATTTTTTTCTTTTCTTTTTCTTTCTTTTTTTTTTTTTTTTTGAAAAGTAATCATTTCTTAATAGAACATAAAATCACTATGCTGCCAAAATGTTATATTCACAATAGATTAAAAGTACACTCTGAAATAATAAGAAACAAACAGTAAAACAAAACCAAACAAAATAGCTTCAGGTATTTTAAAGTACTGGTTTTATTTCCTTTAATTTACTGTGGTGTTTACTGTCTGTAAATGTACTTCCTCAAATAACATTTAAAAGAGTGTTTGAGTATGTAACTAGGATGGCCAACTTGTTTAATCCCATGGAATCTTTGAAATAGAAATGAACAAATTGTCACTAGGATTATCCTGAATAAAAATTGGAATTTGTTTTTATTTTCCCAAAGCAAAACTAATACTGTTTCTTGGACTCCTAACTAGCTAGTTTCAGAAGGTGCCTGGGACATAGCTTCATTGAGTTTGAAAGTTTTACCAAGTACCCTTTATAGATACGTAAACATTTATAAAGAGAGTGCTATTCTCAATAATTTGTTCAGAGTCTGTTAAACTAAATAGAGGATGTAAACTTTCACTTATTTGGGATGTTAATAGTTTTGGAGTTTACCAGAGTCTTTTTTAGCACAGTAAATGTGAAAAATGTCCTTCATTCATAATTTTCTATTACATAGTGCCATGATTCTAATACCTTTGTTTTTCAGCTTGTCATATTGCCTGTCATTTTAAAATCATTTCAAAATCTCATTTTTATAAAAATGGTCTATTAAATAAGTGAGTTCTGGTGATTCACCTTTGCATACTTGTCTTCTGACCACTTGGCAAAATGTGTCAGAAACTCCGCTTACTTGCTTTTGGTGCTACACCTGAAAACGTCTTTCTTTCCTCTAAATATCATGTAACGTTCAGAACCAAGCAGTTTCTGGTTACTAATACCCCACTTGATTTTACATGCATGGTTAGGTATTTGCAAGAGTAGTAACATTTGCATTTACTTGAGCATCAGGTAGAATATGTGTCAGTTACTATGCTGCCTTATTAATCCTGAAATAAGAAGAGAAGGTTGGTATTATAATGTTTTAGTTTTATGATGCATAGATGTCTTTAATTCAGTATGTATTTATCGAGGAGAAAGCAAGGCATATATTTCAGGTGAAATTAGGTAACAACTAAATCTGTAGCATTATCCTCTTAACACCTTCCAATTTTCCTCAGATTTTCTGTAATGCTTTCATGTACAAGTTCCCACAATTAAATTTCCTCAAGCACTTGCAAGTAAGATAAAATAAAACACAATCTACTATAAGATCATTTTGATTACACATAATGCTTTAATTAGATCAATTTTCAATGTTTTAGTGAATATTTTGGATTAATGCACTGGCCTTTTGAACTATGTATCATATAATTCTTTATAGAACACAAAATTCCCAATATCTTAAAAACGAATTTTTCTCTGAACTTGAAAGATATTCCATTTTATTTTTATTTCTTTAAAAGATTATTTATTTATTTATTTGAGACACAGTGCATGCGATCATGACCCTGCGGGGATTGGCGGGGAGGGGCAAAGGGAGAGGGAGAAGTGGACTTGCTGCTGAGCAGGGAGCCCTACTCAGGGCTGGATCCCAGGATCTGGAGATCGTGACCTGAGCCAAGGCAGACAGTTAACTGACTGAGCCTCCCAGGCACCCCAAGATATTCCAATTTAATGCAGGCTTTTCTGCTTATAAAGGACAGTGCACAATATGTACCTTTTCAGATTTAGAGTTTTTGTTTCACTTGGTGTTCTGTCACTGTTTTGCAGTGAGTTTATTGTGTGTTTTGTTAACTCTTTATGTATGCTTAAATGTTTATTTAAGCCTTCGCATCTTCAATATAGATATTTTTGAAAAGTCATTACAAATGACTTTTGGTATTTTATATCCAGAAGGAGTTTGTGGCTAAATATGTCATTACCTTCATCCCTCATATGAAAGTGTGTCTTATTGAAGAATAGAACACATAGTATTTCTTCAAATATTGAGATGAAATATTTTGACATATGTAACATCTATGAAACCATTACCAAAATCAAAATAATAAACATATTTATTAGCTCCCCTGAGTTTCCTCAAACCCCTTTGTACTCCCTTTCTTTCACCTCTCCCTGCCCCCAACTGCTCCTCTCCCTAGCTAACCACTGTTTTCTATCATTATACATTAGTTTGCATTTCCTATAATTTAAATCAGTGAACTTATAGAAAACATCCTCTTTCTATTTGACCTCCTTAACTCAGCATAATTATTTTGACATTCCCCCATGTTTCCATGCACATATTTCATTCATTTGTATTATTGAGCAGTATTCCACTGTATACCACAGTTTTATTTATTGGCCTGTGGATGAACATTTGGGTTATTTCCAGTTGTGTGCTATTACAAGTAAAGTTCCTATGAACATTTGTTTTTAATTAAGTCTTTTATGCACATACACTTTCATTTTTTTTTTTTTTTTATAAATACCTAGGAGTGGAATGACTATATTATACAGTATGTGCATGCTTAACTTCTTAGGACCATGGTAAAACATTTTCCAAAGTGGTTGTACCATTTTCATTTCTTTTCCTATCAGAATTATATGAGAGTTTCAATTCTTACACATCCTCACCAGCACTAGAGTTGTCTTTTTAATTTTAACCATTCTAATGACTTTGGAAGGGATTTTGACTTAGTTTTCATTTTTTGTCCTTAATGACAAATGATGTGTAGCACCTTTTTGTGTGCTCCCTTGCCATCTATATGTTTGCTTTGATAATCATGCCTAAAAAATATATTTTGTCTATTTTTATTTGGTTAGTTATTTTCTCATTGAGTTTTGAGAATTTTTTTTTTTTAAAGATTTTATTTATTCATTTTAGAGAAAGTGAGCGTGAGTAGGGGAAAGGGGCAGATGGAGAGGGAGAGGATCCCAAGCAAACTCCTCCCTGAGTGCAGAGCCCTAATGGGGCTCTATCTCACGACTCTGAGATTATGACCTGAGCTGAAATCAAGAGGCAGATGCTTAGCCGATGAACCACCCAGGTGCCACTGAGAATTCTTTGTATAGTGTGGATACAAGTCTTTTATCATATATGATTTGCAAATATTTTCCTTAAGTCTGTGGGTTTGTTTCTTTCATATTGTTTTTAATTTTGGTGAGGCCCAATAATCAAATTGGCCTTTTGTGGGCCACTTTTTTGCTGTCTTCTCTAAGAAATGATTGTTAACCAAAAGTACAAGAGTTTTCTCCAACAGTATCTTCTAGAAGTTTTACAGTTTTAGATTTTACATTTAGGTCTGTGATACATATGAGTTCAATTTTGTAGATAGTGTTAGGCTAAGGATGGAGCACAGTTAATTTTATTACGTATAGATATCCTGAAAGTTGCAGCTCTGTTTGGTGAAAATATTTTCTATCTATTTCCCACTGGATTGGCTTTATGTTTTTATCAAAAATAAATTCTCCATCCATTGTCTGTTTCTGAAATCTATATTTTGTTTGTTGATCAATTTGGGTATGTTTACTCCAGTACCAGCCTTAAATATTTGTTTCTTAATGTCTTAAGATCAACTAGTGTTAGTTCATCTTTTTCAAAGTTGTTCGTAGTTTTGTGTCTTTTATATTTTCATATGACTTTTAGAGTCAGCTTGTCAATTTCTACAAAGAAACCTGCTGGGATTTTGACTGGTTTTATTGAATTTATATAGATTAGTTATGGGAGAATTAACATCTTAACACTTTTGAGTGTTCTGACCCATTAACATAGTATACATCTCCATTTATATAGGTCTTCTTGAAGTTTTCTGAGCAGTATTTTGTAGTTTTCAGTGAAAGACTGTCAGAAAAAGTTTCACATTTTTGCCAGATATATCTCTCAAGAATTCTGTTTCAACTATTTTAATGTTATTATTTTAAACTTTTGTTTGTAATATATAGATATACAGTTGCTCTCTATTAATTGATCTTGATTTCTGCAACCATAGTAAATTCATGTATTAGTTCTAATAAATTTTTGTTAATTCTATCAGATTTTTCTACGTACATGATTTTTCCTCTGTAAGTAGAAGCAGTTTTTCTCCTCCTTTTCCAATCTGGTTGTAATAATCTTTCTTTTTCTTATCCAATTGCACTATTTCGTTCAGTACAATGTTAATAGGAATGTTAAGAATAGACATTCTTATCTTATTCTGCGTGTTAGGGGAAAAGATGCAATCTTCAAGCATTAAAAACTAGATAAGCTGTAGATTTTTTTAGGAACCTTTTATTGGATTAAGGAGGTTTCCTTCTATTCCTACTTTGCTTAGAGTACTTATCAGAAATGGGTGTTTGATTTTGTCAAATGTTTTTCCTCAATCTATGAAGATGAATGTATTTTTTCCTTCTTAAAAACATTTTAATATGGCAAAGTGTATAAAAAATATGGCAGAATATTTTGATAGAGTTTAAATGTTGGACCAAACTTATGTTTATGACATAAACTCCACTTGGTCATGATATATTTGTTATGATTTTAATGTTGTTGCTGCATTTGACTATGTAAACTTTTGTTTGGAATTTTTGCCTACATGTTTATGAGGGATATTTCTTTTCCTATAATGTCTTTGTCTAGTTTAGGGCTATTCTCATAGAATAAGTTAGGAAATATATGGCTTTCTCACATTTCTAAAAGATTTTTGTACAATTGTTATTATTCCTTCCTTAAATGTTTGATAGAATTCACTGTGAAGCCATTTGGATCAGAAGTTCTCTTTGAAACACAGTTTTTAACTGCAAATTCAATTTATTTCATAAATACAGGGCTCTTTTTGCCCTATTTTGGTCAGATTCTCATATATATTCTTAGCATATATATTCTTAGAATTTCTCCTCATATCCATTCTCCATTATCCATTCTAGAATCCCCACAGGCTTAACAAACACCTCTCCTGGTCTTAGTACTTTCACTGGTAGTGTGACCCTCAACCTCATGGTAAGCCATTGCTAGGCAAAGGTTACTGAGCTTGTCTGTTACCATCAAAGTTGAACTACTGAGTATTAAGAATATCCAAGTGACCAGAATGGTACCAAACATATTTTCCCCTGCCTCCAATGTGTAGCAGCAGCCTTATATCTAGTTAGTGATCCATATCAGTTAATCCTCCCTGAATGATGCTTCACCTTCTTATCTGCTGGTTCCTTGGCACAAGTTGTCCAAAAAGTATCCATTGGTCACCCGTAGCTTTTGATGAAGATGAACTGGTCAAGATGCTAGACTTTAAGAATTCTTGTATGTTTCCACTTGTCTTTTAATGTCTCTGTCTTTGACAGAACTTTCCACAGAGATGTCCCTGTGCCCCAGTCTGAGCCCCACATTATACACATTTGGAGTATACCTGAGTCCAGACTCAAAGAAGACACAAACCCAGATAATCTGGAAGCAGAGCCTCCATCCTGGGATCACCCTAGCTCATCTGATCCCAGCCAACCCAAAGTTCCATGAGTAATAAATAATGTGTTTAATGCTACAAAATTTTGACTTGGTTTGGTAAACAGATAAAGCTAACTTATCCAAAAATTGGTATCTGGAAGTGGGTGCCGATGTAGCAGAAACCTAAAGATTGTGGCAATATTTTTGCTTTTTTGGAACTGTGTGGAAAGAAGTGGGAAACAAATTGAGGTCTGAAAAAGGACCATGAAATTGTTACAAGTGCTTGGAAAAATGGCTAACCAAAATATAATTGGAAAACGTCATATAGAGGTTTTTAAAAAGTTTATCATTTTAGTTTTATTTTTTTTCCATCATGGTAGGTATACTCTAATCCCTATCCCCTATTTCCTTTCTCTCCCCGTTCACCTCCCCTCTGGGAACCATCAGTTTGCTCTCTGTAGTTAAGAGTCTGTTTCTTGGTTTGTCCCTCTCTCTTTTTCCCCTTGTTTATTTGTTTTCTTTCTTAAATTCCACATATGAGTGAAATCATATGGTATTTGCCTTTCTCTGACTGACTACTTTTGCTCAGCATTATACTGTCTAGCTCTATCCATATCATTGTAAATGACAAGATTTCATTCTTTTTTGATGGCTGAGTTATATTTCATTGTATATGTATACTATTTCTTCTTTATTCATTTATTCATGGACACTTGGGCTGCTTCCATAATTTGGCTATTGTATATAATGGTGCTGTAAACATAAGGGTGTATGTATCCCTTTCAATTAGTATCTTTGTATTTTTTGGGTAAATCCCAGTAGTGTGATTCCTGGATCATAGGGTATTTCTGTTCTTAACTTTTTGAGGTACCTGTTTTGAGGTACCTGTTTTGAGAATACTGTTTTCCACAGTGGTTGCCCCAGTTTGCATTCCCACTACCTGTTATTGATTTTTAATGTAATTCCGTTGTGATCAGAAAACATAGTTTATATGCCTTAAGTTATTTTAAATTTATCAAGATCTGTTTTACGGTCTGTCATGTTAAATGCTCCATGTGTGTCTGATATATTCTTTACTCCTTTGGGGTGGTGTATTTACAAATGTCTATTACATTAACTTGGCTGATAGATTTGTTTAAATATTCTATTTCTTTATTGATTCCTGACAATGATTTGAGAACTTTATTTTGAATATGAATATTTAGTGCTATAAGACACTCCAAGTGCCTATTTAATGGCACACCACGAATTTTAGTGTGTTGTACTTTTAATTAATTTCAAAAAACATCCTTCTCTGTCTTTCTTTTTTTTTTTTTAAGATTTTATTTATTTGACAGAGAGAGGGAACACAAGCAGGGGAGTGGGAGAGGGAGAAGCTGGCTTCCCGCTGAGCCGGGAACCCCATGCAGGGCTCTATCCCAGGACCTTGGGATTATGACCTGAGCTGAAGGCAGACGCTTAACGACTGAGCCACCCAGGTGCCCCAACATCCTTCTCTTTTGATTGATTTTTCACCCACTGGTTGGTTAAAAGATTGTATTTACTATCTACATGTTAGGACATTTTGAAATATGTTTATGTTATTGATTTCTAAGTTGATTCCATTAGTCTTGGGGATCATATCTTATATTACATGAAATCCATTAAATTGATTGAGACATGCTTAGTGGCCCAGAACATGGTTAATTTTGAGTAATATTCAGTGAGCCCTTTGAAAGAACATGTATTCTGTTGTGGAGTGTTTTCTAAATGCCTGTTAGGTCATGTTGGTTGATGATGCTGTTCAGGTCTACTGTAACCTTGCTGATGTAATTAATGTAGGATCTGTTGTTAAAGTACTGAGAGAAGGATGTTGAAATTCTTGAGCATGACTGTTGATTTGTCTATTTTTTTTTTTTCAGTTTGCTTGATTTTTGCTTCTCTGTTCAGTTTATTTTGAAACTCTGTCATTAGGTATATACATATTTGGGGTATGTTAAATGGGACCTAAGGTTAAGCATTCAATCTGGCTAAGTATTCCTCACTACTGAGGCAAGACCACTATGAATACTCAGAATTTTGAGGTTGGCCAGTAAGGTTGGAGGGGAATAGGTGCTATCTTTAGCCCTATTCCAGTTCTCCTGTATAGTTCCAATCTGTTCAGATAGTTATTTACCCAGCCGTAGGTCATTTCCACATGTGCTGATCAGAACTCTGCTACACAGCCTCCACACGTCTCTGGGGGTTCTCTTTGTGTACCTTTGTTTCTCTTATTTTGTGAAACTAGCCTTCTTGGTGTTCCAAGACTCACTCTCCCCCCCCCCCCCCACCGTCCCTCTCTCTCTCTTTTTTTTTTTTTGTCTATCAAATTGGCAAAGTTCCTCTTTGTTCCACCTTTATTGAGGTATTATTCATATACAGAAAATTGCACATATATAATGTGTATGTTTTGATCAGATGGATATATGCATACACTTGTGATTTTTATGCGATATATATCAAACAGTCAAACTTACAGAGGCAGATAACATAATGGTGGTTGCTGGGGATGGAGGGAGGGGAATACAGTACAAGATTAATAAGTAATAGAGATCTGCTGTGCAACACAGTGCCATTCTTAATTTCATCTCTTCAACTGTGGGAGTCTGTTCCCCTCTGTACTGCATCCTAGAAGCCCTCAAGTCGCGAAGCTGGACCGCTTACAGGGCTTATCTCATGTGTTTCTCATCTCTCAGGAATGTCCCTTGCCTTTTGTCCAATGCTTTGAAAAACACAGTTTTGTATATATTTCTTCTGTTTCTGTTTGTTTCAGGTAGGAGGGAATATCCAATGTTATCTACTTGCTGGAAGCTTCTTTATTTATTTTAAATTTTTTATTTTCCTCTTTTTTCCCTCCTCTTATTTCTCTTATTTTCTAGGCTTATTTGCTCTTGTGTTACTTTTAGTTCATCTTAATTTTTAAAATGATTTTCTTTTGTATCTACTTCTTGTCACCCCATTCTGAGTTTATCTAATTCTGATTTATGTTGCACTTTAATGTTTTTTGCTGTTTTCTTGTTTTAACTCATTTTGAGAGAATATGTTAATCTTTTAAATGATTTTGTGTGAACATCTTTCTGGCATACTTTTATTGTTTGCAGGGAAGTAATTCTTTTACTCTCTCTCTCCTTCTTTTTTAAAAAGATTTTCCATGGATACTATAATGTTCCTCATTTCCATTTGAAATTAGGTTTTCCAACTTTTAGAATGGAGCAAGGTTCAGGACATTTTTCTGATGTCACAGACTTTCTCCCTTATATTTGTGTAGTTTTCAAAAATATTTCTGCTTGTGTCCTCAGATTTTTCTGGGGCTGTTACTTAACGCCATTTTGATTTGGATCTCCTCTTTCCTTCTGTATAGAAAAGAGTCTACCGTGTCAGTTTTAAGACCGCGAAGGCACCACATGTCTCTAGCTCCCTCAGTTGCTTTGTGATCCTCTTGCATTCACCTAGCAGTGGAGAAGGTAAAACCCCCTCGTTTTCACCTGCTTTTTAGTGAATATCTACTGGCTATCCTTGTAGTTTCTTTTTCTCAAGTGCACCAGATTCTGTCTGTATGTTTTCTTCTTTAGTCTGCAGATGTTGATACCATGCACAGCTTGTATGTATTGACAGTTTATCAACATCTGCTCACATTTTGGGGATGTTGGAATAATTTTTCACTTAGTTATGTTGTAAATTTTGTACAGGAGTTTTGGGTTTTGCTCTTTTTGTTACGTAAAAATTCATTGTTTGAAAAAAAAAATGCTTCTGTTTGCTGTCAGTGTCATCTTTCCCAAATTCCCCTCCAGCAACTCTTAATTTCTGTCTTTACATTTATCTTAGACTTTTCTCTTCAAAGTTTTCAAACAAGTAAGGAAAGTTATTCTGCTGACTTCCATTTCCTTTTAGGTAATTTCTGTCATAATCTTGGATATCATCTGGCTTAAAACACAAGGTTTATTGCCTTTTATTCCTTTGTAGTGATCACCTACTTCCAAAGCAGATTGGTGTGTACTTTCTCACAGTGTCATTAAGGAAAGTCAGTAAGCAAGAGTGGTGTTCCAACAGAGAGAGTCCATCTATTGTCCATATCATCTCACATCATTAAAGCAACTGTGTTTGCTTTAGTATTTTCTTGGTTGCCTGCCAAATTGCTCTCAGAGTTTTGCGTTTCTTCTTATCCACATTCAGTAGAGCCTCCACTCTCATGCTTTCATAGATATCTGGAGGGTATTCTAACTCCTGTAAACCTTTTTATTACTCTCATCTTCTTATGTCATTTTGCTTATAAAACCTGATTTCGGTTATTATAAAATGAAAGTATTAGATTTTAAGATAAGTGAAATAAAAGTCCTTTCTTATCCTCAAGTAGAACACACTCTACAAGGAAAGGAGTCAGGACAGGAACTTAATAGAATGATGTGGAGAATTTTAATGAGAGGTTGAAACACAGGGTACTTTGGGAACAGAGGAATCTTACACAAAACTCCCAATCCCACATAATGCAAAGGTCTGGGTGGATGGCTTTATCAAAGAATGGAATGGAGAATTCAATTTATATATTTTATTTATACTATATGTTGATACACAGAGAAGCTGTTGCTAAGATCTATCTATGCTATTTTGTAGGAAATACATATAAAAATCAGTTAACAAATCTGAAAATAAGATTTTATCAGTATTTCACAAGTTTATAACAATGTAATATACTATTTACATGCTATATTTTCATCTCTTTTGAATAAATCTCTAGTCTTAAGTGGAGTTAATGAATTTAATTTCCTTTAGCATACTTGAAAATTTAATAACTTTTTAAAAAATGTGATACTGAAATAAAAATGATCTTATTCCCCCAAATTTACTGATAAAGTTAATTAAACCAACCTTATTTTACTTAAATTATGCTACTAGTAATTATTTAATTTTGCCCTAAGTTTCCATACAAGTAGAGTGTTAAAATATGAGGATATAGAATACACCCAAACCCTTATTGTATTTCAGTCACTTTCCGGGGAAAGGTAGCCAGAAGGATAGCTTTGATAAGTCATTTTATCCAGAGTTCTTTAAGTGTGTTAAAGCATTAAAAGTAATGTTGAAATAGAAAACCAAACCATGCCTAATGATCAAGCAAACAAGCACATGAGGTAAAATCATGTGGTCTTATTTAGAATTCAATCATTCATTCATTCATTTTACAAATATTTATTATGCTTTTACTATGTGAGAGCAACTGCATTTAATAAATACATTCCTTGCAATGATTAACCTTAAATACCTGAACTTGTAAATACAAAGGATTACCTAAGTAACCACATAAGACTGAGGAAAAATTGCGAAGTGCTATGAGGAAATTTTGAGTGGATCCTAATCTTGAATGGGAGAATAATTTTGACTTTTCTGAGGAAAACACATTTCAGCAAAGCAGTTAGGTGGAGAAGAAAGGGGAAGGCCTTCTTGTAAATTGAAACTACATAAACGAAAGCCTTAGACAGAGACACAAAAGGAAATTATAAGACGATAGAAGGCCAGCATAAATGAATCATGTTGAGAAATTCAGGAGGGGAAAGCAGAAGCTTCTGCTGTATTAGAATTATTAAGAATCAGGCAAATCTAATACTTTGAGCTTTATTCTAAAAACGATGTGTCTTTTAGGAAGGATCACATTTACATTTTAAGAACAGATCCGTGGAACTTCTACCTCCAGTGAGGGCTGAGTAAGGTCTTATCAGACAGATCTTGCAGATAACAAATATAAATTCTGAACATAACATAAAAAGAAGGCTCGCTGAAGGCCCTGGATAGGGAATAAACACACATTCTAGTGGGGAGTACATGCTGTGAGATGAGCTGTATTTGGTGATTTGCTGTTTTTCCTGATTTTATTCCAAATAGCTACTCATAAGATAGTATGATTAACATAGGTAAAATTGTCTGGCATGGATATTCTTATAGCTATTAAGATTATTAGGATAGAGTTTCTTAATCCAAGTCAAAATTTTTTATAAGGGTTCAATCTTCAAGGCACCTCTATACATTCACCCCTGATTATTAATTTTTATAATCATTTATAACATCATAAATTCTGTTATGATATTTCATATACAATACTACTTGTCTTCACAGTACTTCCAAAGTGTATTGCTTCTTTTTTCTAGTTTGGAGTTAAAATCCCAAGTCTCAAAAGGATAAGTTGTTCAGTGTAACTTAGTGACAGACAAGTAGCAAAACCATTGTTTAAACACACATTTCCATTGTCCTAGGTATATGCTCTTTCAGTGGGGACTTGTTGAAAAGAAATATTTAAAGTTTCTAAACATATTCCATTACGAAAGACATCTGCTCATATGATCACTTTGCAGTTCAGTAAACTTAATTCAGTATAGGTTTTTTTATTTTTTTATTTTTTTTATTTTTTTTAAATTTTTTTAAATTTTTTTATTTTTATTTTTTAAAGATTTTATTTATTTATTTGACAGAGATAGAGACAGCCAGCAAGAGAGGGAACACAAGCAGGGGGAGTGGGAGAGGAAGAAGCAGGCTCATAGCAGAGGAGCCTGATGTGGGGCTCGATCCCAGAACGCTGGGATCACGCCCTGAGCCGAAGGCAGACGCTTAACTGCTGTGCCACCCAGGCGCCCCTCAGTATAGGTTTTTTTAAAAATGACTTTTATGTTGGTCAGAAACACATGAGGGTGAATTATGCATTGTTTTCTAGAAAACTAAAACCATCACATGGGTAAGATTACTGGAGATAAGTTGGATCAACAGCCTCAAGTATAAATGTATAAATGAGAACATGGAGCACTCCTTCTTCAGAAACTTTAGGAAACAGGTGTCCTTGAGTCACAGTTCCGTTTTTATTCCTTAACTTTAGCTACCTCAGGATTGGCCTAATATCTACGCTGTTGCTCCTTTCTGAAAAACACCTTAATTGATTAACTGGTATTTCAGTGCGATTTATATGTTAGCAGATGTGAAATTTAGGATGTGTACTTATGTTTGGTGGTAACAAAGACCACTAACTCTCTGCTAAGACCATATTCATTCATACATTTTAATGGATAACATTCTGTTCTGGGCTAGGCATGGATGACTTTTGTTATTATTAGGAAGAGAACACTTTACATGAGATACACTCTCTTGACAAATTTTTAAGTGTACAACACAGTATTGTTAACTACAGACACAGTGTTGTACAGCCCATACCTAGAACTTACTCATTTTGCATAATTGTGTCTACATCCCCATTGAACAGCAACTGCCCATTTTCTCCTTCCCCAACTCTGGCAAACCATTACTCTCTGTTTTGTGACTTTGAATATTTTAGATCACTTCCATAAGAGCAGTTCTTCAGCATTTGTCCTGTGACTGGCTTATTTCACTTGGCATAATATCCTCCAAATTCATTCATGTTAACACATGGCAGGATTTCCTTCTTTTTAAAGTTTGAGTTGTATTCCATGGTATGTATGTATCACATTTACTTTATCCATTCATCGGCTGGTGGACATTTAGTATTTCAGTATTTTGGCTACTGTGAATAATACTGCAATGAATGTGGGAGTGCAGATAACTCTTAGAGATTATGATAGCAGTTCTTTTGACTATATACCAAGAAGTGGGATTGCTAGATAATATGACAGTTCTATTTTTAATTTTTGAGGAACCTCCATACTAATTTTCACAGTAGTTGTACCATTTTTCATTCCAATAGTGTAAAAATGTTCCATTTTCTTCACATTCTCACCAGTGCTTGCTTGCTTTCTTTCTTTCTTTCTTTCTTTCTTTCTTTCTTTCTTTCTTTCGCCATTTAAACAGGTGAGAAGTGGTATTTCATTGTTTTGATTTGCATTTCCCTGATGACTAGTCACATTTAGTATATTTTACACACTGTGGTCATTTATAATCATTCTTTGGTTAAATGTCTCCATGTCCTTAGCACATTTTTAAAATAGGATATTTGTTTTTTATGATATTAAGTTGTAGATGTTACTTATATATTTTGGAGATTAATCTCTAGTCAGATATATAGTTTGCAAATATTTTCTCCCATTTTGTAGAGGTTGTTTTTTTTTCCCCTCTTGATTGTTTCCTTTGCTTTGCAAAAGCTATTTAGTTTGATGTACTTTCAGTTGTCTCTTTGCTTTTGGTCTTGTGCTTTTGATACTGTATCCAAGAAATCATTGCCAGGACCCATGTCATGAAGTTTTCTGCTTTGTTTTCTTCTAGGAATTTTATAGTTTTGGGTCTTAATTTAAATCTTTAATCCATTTTCAGTTGATTTTTGTATATGGTGAAAGATAAGAACCCGTTACATCCTTTGTATGTGGTTTTCCCAACGCCGTTATAGAAGACACTCCTTTTCCCATTGTGTATTCTTGGTACTCTTGTCAGCCATTAGTAGGCCACATATTCATGAATTCATTTCTGTATTCCGTTCCTTTGGTTTATATGTCTGTTTTTATTCCAGTGTCATACTGTTTTAATTACTGTAGCTTTGTAATGTATTTTGAAATCAGGAAATGTGATGCCTCCAGCTTTGCTCTTTTTTTCTCAAGATTGCTTTGACTTTTGGTGTCTTTTGTGGTCCAAATTAGCAAATGAAATTCACCAGCACATTAAAGGATCATCATACATCATGTCAAAGTGGGATTTATCCCTGGGATGCAAGGATGGTTCAACATAGGCAAATCAAATAATGCGATATACTACATTAATAGAATGTCATCTCAATAGATGTAGAAAAAGCATTTGACAAAATTTAGCACCTTTCTGTGAAAAAATCTGTCAACATACCATATATGAAAAGTCCACATATGATGTCTACTCAGTTGCTGAAAAGTTGAATGCTTGTTCTCTAAGGTCAAGAACAAGGCAAGGATGCCCACTCTCACCACTTCTCTTCAGTGTAGTCCTGGAAGTCTTGGCCAGAGTAACTAGATAAGAAAAAGAAATAAAAGGCATCTGTATTAGGAAGGAAGAAGTGAAATTACATGCTTGCAGGTGACATGATTTTATATGTAGAAAACCCTAAAGGTGTCACAAAAATAGTGTGAACTATAAACAAATACAGTAAAGTTACAAGATGCAAAAATCAACATCAGAAATCAGTTGCATTTCCATACACTATGAACTAATGTAAAAATCATTAAGAAAACAATCCCATTTACAATAGCATCCAAAAAAATAAAATACTTAGGAATAAACTTAATCAAGGAACTGAAAGACTTGTACACTGAAAAGTACAAAATTTTGATGAAAGAAATTGAAGAGGACACAAATAAATAGGAGGACATCCATGTTCATAGATTTTAGGACTTAATATTGTTAAACTATCCATCCTACTAAAAATTAATACAGATTCAGTGCTATCCCTATCAAAATCCCAATGGTATTTTTGACAGAAATGGAAAAAAAATGTCCTAGGCAGGGATGATAATGAATACAATAAATATCCTTAATACAATGAAATAAAAACTGAAATTGTAAACAGATACAGACTTAACACATAAAATAATTCACTTTTAATGTGTTGATGTGCCTCAGACAAGATTTCAAAGTATAACTGTTTCTCTTGCAAATATATACAGTTGTGAATAATGCTAGATGATTATTTACTGAATAATTATTCAGAGAAAATTACTATTTAAAGATTAATTATGCCATCATTTCCTTGCAAAAATAGATGCATGTGTGTTCAAAGCCCAGGAACTGAGAGCAAAAGATGAACATTAGGGAGGAATATCAGTCCAGAAAAACTTATTTCTCACATATACTGGCAAGTGAGGGATAAATGAGAGAAACTAGAGGAAATAACCCAATGTAACATCTGTCTGATTGACATCTTCAAAGTAATGAATCATCTCTCATGGGAAATTTACAGAACCTATCTTTGTATACATTTGGCATTACACTAACTCATTGGTTTCTAGACTCCAATTTGACTCTTAGTATATTTATTTAGAGCACATAGTCATACTAAAGTGAAAGGATTTTACTAACTTGTTATTTATAAGATTCTGTAACCATTGAGGAATTTGACACGATCTAGTGTTAAATCTCTAAATAATTAGCATCTTATCTAGCTAAAAAAGTGGACACTATTATTAAGTCACAGACTTCAGTAGTTGGTTTCAGAATTAGCATGAGTTATCTTTTAATTACTTCCAAAGTGATGTCTCTTAATTACTTGGATTGGACTTCAAACTAGTTACACTTCTCGTGTTGGCAAAGATTACCAAAAATAATTATCATTTAAAAGAAAATAGGGAAGCCATCATTCATACTTACTATCTTGACAAAAAGATTTAACTAAGTGATCATAATATTCAAAGGAATGCATGAGTTAATATATTAGGTAGGTTCACATATACTATAGGAGTAAGGGAATGCCTTAAAAATAAGTATGTGTTTTGAAGTAGATACTTTATAAAGTAAGGTGTTTTTTTTCTTTTGCAGAATACAGTTAGCAATAATCTTCATTTCTGTGAAGATTAAACAAAATGATAATGTGATAAAAGGCTGAAAGCTGAAAGGTGAGAATGATATTACCTTTGGATCTTCTTCTTGAAAGTATCTCCCCTATTGCTTAGCTACAGTGCATGTCATTGGGAGAGTGATAAGTGGAATCCAAGAGGTTTATTAGAGGTTTATTTATGTAACCTTGGAGAAAATTAAATAATGCGTGGTAGGTTGGGGATGCCATAAGACAGGAATGAAGATTAGCTCTTGAGGAAAGGAGAATAATTAACTGAAAATTTTAATCATGCTAACTAAAATAGATGGATAAAGTAGTTAGTCATTCAACCAATATTTGCTTAGTCTAAGGAAATAAGCTAGCTTCTACTAAATATCTGAAGATTTTACAAGCTAGGGAGGGCAATATAACATAATCATCTAAAATTAATTAATAGTGAAAAGTATAAATTCAAATGTGAGGGTAATCTGGAGAGGCCTCGTAGAAATACCAGTTAATGGTATGGATTTTTTGGAGGTGAAGAACTAGAAAACAGTATGGACTCCAAATGAAAGCCTAGCTACCATATATTTAGTGCTGGCATGTTTTCAGGCAGGATCAGTACTGCAGACTCCCATTGTGAATTTAATTTGTGTTTTCCTGATTATTAGTAAAATCAAATGTCCTTTTATATGTTAAATGATCACATAAAATGATGTTTACTCTTTAATAGCAAATAAGCGAAACTGTTCATTTTGGACTATTGGTCTTCTCACTCTTGGAAATAAGAAAAAATGCAGTAACAACTTTTGCGTATCCAGATTTTATACTACTGTAAGATGTTAAATATTCTTGTAGATTTTATTTTGAAATACTTCTAGTATAAATAAAGCTAATAAATTATAAGTCATTCCAATCTGATCAAATGCAATACCTGATTTTTCAAATACATAGGAACTCAAGAAAATTCTGAGGAATTGCAGTATACAAATAGATGGTTTCACCATAATATTTCTTTTCCGTTTTTAATTACTATGCGTGCTAAAGCTCTTAAGTTGATTCTCAATAACATGGAAAATAGGAAGAAGGTACAAGAGGAAGACAAAAGAAATTAAAGTTGAATATGCAAGTACAACAAAGGAAAGTGAAAAGAAAACATTTTATACAAAGACCTAGTACTACTCACACTTAGAGGAAGTTATCAAAATGAAGAATACAATAAAGAATAAGAGGATACGTAAGACAGTAATAAAGATAGCGTGGAATAGTGATGGGGGAAAAGTGTAAGGATATATTTTTCTGTTGTTCATTGTCTATTATCTCTTTCCATCCATCATTATCCTTTATCCTCTACATCACTGCATTATAACTATATACCTTATAAAGTAAAGATTTTTCACATGGCTCCTAAGTTACGGTATGCTGGAATTACTTTGCAGCTTTACTTTATATACTTTATATTTATTTTTCCTTCTCTCTACTCTCCCATTCATCTTTGGTGGCTTGATCACCTCAAATGTGAAAAGAATAAAAACTGGCTGTCTGTTTTTATAGATGATGAAACTAGGATTCATTTGTGTAAAAGCCTTGCTCAAAGTCCTATAGTTAGTTGCTATGCTGAAATTCAAGTTCAAGGCAATGTTAATCCAAAGGTAGCAATATAGAATTTAGTGATAAAAGGATGCAGTGCATGTCTAGACCAATGTGATTGAGGCAGAATGTTCTGTCATTCAACAAATAATTACCAAATTCCTATCTGCCAAAGGTACTTTATACAGATAATGTAAGAATTAGTGTAATTCATTTTTCATACTATCTCAGTTTAGTGACGTAAATAGGCCAAAAAACAAGGAATGAATACAACATTTTATCACTGTTCTGGTATCAGTATGGAAGGGCTTCTATAGCTCCACATAAGAGAGACATTTAAGAAAAATTTATGAAAGCAAATTGGGGAAGAGTGTGTAGTCCAAAAGGGTCAGCTAGACAATATAAGACCCATAGTTTACACGAAGGAAGAGTAGAAGTTAGCCCATTGAAGCACTATTCGAGAAACAGACAAGATATGTATTCTAGGTGTAATCAGTGACTAGAAAGATGAGCTAATTTCAGCGTAGGTAGGATTCATATTAGTGAAAAGGGACAGGTGGTAAGTGAGGGTCTCTGTGGGATACAGTATCAGGAAGATAAGTAGTATGGTGTTCTTAACTTATGGAGAACATATATTATTCTAACAGTAATCTGATAACATTGAATACTATTGTAGTCAGGCGCCACTTGGTTATATAAGAAAGCAAATTTTAAAAAATTAAATAAAATAATATCTTTGTTAGGCTGATGATCTCTAATAGCTTTATTCACTTTTAATGAAGATGTGTTTAATTTCATAAAGTCCAGTATCCCTGTGTTTCCCCGCTGCCCCACCATCCTAAATGTCTCTAAGTCTCATCACTGTAACTCTCTAATATTCTCTTATGGCTAATTAGTTACATTAAATGTTTGCACCTGAAAAGAGGAGGCAGGTTGCCAAAAAAAACCCACAATATTTTGAGAGGAAAATGTAGCTCTTAAGCCTTGGAGTTTATGGCATGAGGCTGGCTGGTTAGGTAGCACATTGTGAGATATAAATCAAATCTAGCTACAAATTACATTCATAATAGAGTGAGCAAATGCCCCAAAGTAAAAAAAGCTATTC